>NW_008804149.1:0-1840 GCF_000699145.1 Aptenodytes forsteri
CTGCAGATAGTCAGGTGCCAAGGCGCTCGCCATACTCAACACCTTATCAAACATATTTACAGGCAGTATTTTTTTCCTGCGCCACCAATTAATAGCAGCACTTCCACTGCTTACGCAAGCCTCCTGCCGGCATCGCACTGGAAAACGCGACCGCGGTCGTTTATCAGGGTGTTCACGCTGATCCTGTAATACCAGGTTTAGATTACAGTGACTTCTCGCTAGCAAGACGCGTCACAGCAACATGAAAACCAGTGCTTGGGCTGACAGATTAAGGGATCTGGTACTATAAGCACACCAAACCACTAAATTAGACAGTGCTACTGAAAAATACATTAATAGCTGACACATTGAAATGCAAGTGAGCTCATTCGGTGCCACTCCAAGAAGTGCTTAATTTTCAGGATATTAAGCTGGGCAATTAATGCAAGCCCTCTTTAAATTAAGCTGCTTTTTGGTATATTCTTCAGAATGTTTAATGAGAATTTAATCACCAAGAACCCCTTGAAGGCTATCAGAAAATCCATGTAACCGATACATTGCCCAGGTGGTTGTAACAGGAACAAGACAGTATGAAACCTGTAACTCTTTATTTAAAAAAAAAAAAACTTAACAGCTTCAGAATAGATCAAATGTAATAACTTCTCCAAAAAATACCAAAAGGTACAGTGTAAAGCATCTTCTCATTAAATACAAACTAGCATTTTTTGATGCATTGCATCAATGTTTTGCATCTATGTTGATGCAAAAGGATTTTTTTGTTGCATCCTGGCACATGGAAAATGTATACACTGAAACAGGATGACTGACAACACTTTATCTACTCAAATTCTAACAGTGGGACATTTTTAAAAAAAAAAAATTTCCTACTAGTAATTAAGAAAAAAACCTTAACACCATTACGTTTAGTTTGCTTCTGCTAAGGTGTATTTTTCAACATTAAAAATAAGGGTTTAAGTACTATATAGCATCAGGATGCACTCTGACTTTAAAACTGCTATACAAACAACAGCCCTTCTACTGTCAAATGCTCTTCAACATTGAAGTTCTCAGTAAATGCTAGTTAACTTGTAATTTGAGATAAAAATGCAAGGAAACCAACCCTGTAAGAAGTCAAATGTAAATTCTTCAAGAATGATAAAAGGAATTAAGCCCACTTCAAACACCATAAACATTTCCGGATGCAGCAAGCCAATCGTTCTTTCACCTGACTGTACCTAAATCTCATTGCTATAGAACAGCGTTAGATTCATCAGTTCCTGGTCTGGAAGCAATTCTGAACAGGTGCCTCAGTTTTAGGGATCATATAAATTCAGACTGAGGATGCCCCAGTTGTTACCATCCTGCAGATTCTGATGCACAAAGCTAAGCTTAAAGCAAGTGACTGTGTGCTCCTGCTTAATGCCTTACACATGCTGGCAAACCGAGGGCTTTCTTCCAGCAACGTTCCCCAGTTTCAGCCAATTTCAAGGTGTCTGACCACTTCTGATCAGCTTCACGTCTCACCTCTCTTTGGTATATACAAACAAGTGCCATTAGATTGCTTGCCTCTGGCTATTTGTAAGAGCCAGAGAAAACCCTCTGGGGCAAGGTATGCAAGATGAGAATCCTACGTCTGGGAGGGTAAGGAACTGTACCATACCACTGACTTCCTTGTGAACTGTTGTATTTATTCCTAGGAAATTATTCAAAAATGTAAAGTTATTGCATTAAGTTTATGAAAAAACTTACAAAAAGAAACAGAAAGCAAAAGTTTAAGAAAAAATAGGAGACAGACATACTCCATTTACAGAGGAGGATGATGAACTTCAGCTATTCGTAATATAAATTACTCTCATACCGC
>NW_008804150.1:0-1843 GCF_000699145.1 Aptenodytes forsteri
TGGAAAATATTGTCCTTTATTTATTTACATACTGTAATGGGTCCAGTGGAGGGCCACCAAGGTGATCAGGGACTGGTGCACATGATGTACAGGGAGAGACTTTCTTCCGCCTGCAGAAGGGAAAGCTAAGAGGGGATCTTATTACTCTCACAATCCGCCTAATGGGAGGGTGCAGAGAAGACGGAGCCAGACACTTCTCAGAGGTGTACAGTGACAGGAAAAGTGACAACACACACAAATTGGAGCGTGGGAAATGCCGATTAGATATTAGGAAAATCTTTTTCACCATGAGGGTAGTCAAACATTGGAACAGGTGCCTGGAGAGGGTGAGCAATCTCTGTCCTTGGAGAGAGCCCGAACTTGGCTGGACAAGGCTCCGAGAAACCTGCTCTTGGGAGGGCATTGGGCTAGGCAGACATCCCTTCTGTTCTAAATTATTCTGGGATTTTGTGGTTTTAATTATGCATGACATATTGCTCTAAGCAAGTTCTAAGCCTGAATAATTAGGCAGTCCTACCCACCTCCTCTCTTCCTGAAAAGTTTTTTAAAATCTCAAAAACTGCAAAGAAGATTGTGATTCTTCTCTGTACAGTAAAGCTGAGCCAGGAAAAATTATGGACAATAGTTTACAACATACAGCATAGGGTTATTATTTTTAAAAGTCTGGTTATTATTTTCAAAAGTCCTGTTATGAGTTGCTACTACTAAAGTAACTTTTATCAGTCTGTTACTGAGACAGGTGATGGCATCCTTTAAGTGATTTGGGTAAGGTTTCTTTCACGAAGTAGTACTTCCTTCAAAAAAATCTTTTTTTCCTTCCAATGGAAAAGCTGGCCTATGGAATTTTATTTGAGATGTCTGCTGAAATAGTATGTTCAGTATATTTCACATTCCTTAAGTGTTGTTCATGCTTGTAGCCCCTGGAAACCATGGGAGTTTGGGTTGCAATATGGCCTAAGAATATCAGTTTGAACATTTTGTAAGCATAGATTCTTGCCTTTTACATATTCACTGCAAGTACCAGTTAAAACTAAAATCCTGACATGTTTTCTAAAGAAGTTAAGACTATTTCTTGTGGCATATGTATCTCTGAATAAGCTTCTGTAATATGGAAACTGGACTATAAATGTATTGAGTAAGGCCCTATTGATCTTCAGTATTTGATAAATGGCTATGCTGGATTTCATAGACCAGTACCTTTTAGCTCCCTCATTTCTTCATCCAGGAATGACAATATGACTGAAGCAAAAAATGTAATTTACTGTAAATAAGCTATATAACTTTTTCAGAGCATTCAAGGCCCATGGGAGCTTTCAGCCTCTATGCTAGGGTACATCTTAGATTCTTAGGGTCTTAAGTTTTTGACTTCGCTTTTTTTTTTTTGCTGGGGCTTAAATGTGGCTCCATTTTTGTGCCTGAGGTTTTGCAGATAACTGCTGATCTGTACGTTTTTCTGTGAACCATTTCATTGCTGCTTTGTGGATTTGCAAATAAACTGCATACAGCAAACTTAATCTCCACTTTAAAAAGACTGCAGCTTTACTGCTGAAGAAGATAGTCCATTTTTGCTGCAAGATAGGTGAAAAGAATAGATTAGGAAAATGTACTGATATCATCTGTGCATGTGAGACAAGCATATTCAATGTTGGAGGGGCAATAGCAGATAATACAGGAACAAGCATTATTCAACAGATTTCTCAAAGACAGCAGGGGGTACTGCAAACTCAGACTTGTCTGGGTGAATAAATATATGTGGTCCAGAGTAAAAAAAATTTCACTGTTATAGAGGACTGCTTTTCTGTGGGCTTAAGTCCATCTGACAAGTGTTGGTGAAGATATCAAA
>NW_008804151.1:0-1844 GCF_000699145.1 Aptenodytes forsteri
AAAATGTTTGGTGTCAGTACAGCTTGATTTCATAGACGTTTTATAAGAATACTTGATGCTAAAACATCCTTATTACGCACTCTATGCACATTTCCAATCTAACAAATCAACACATTACAGGGCTTATTGCCTTATTACCCATTTACAAAATAATGATCCTTCTTCTATGTTCAAGGTAAACCCTGACATGACATCTTACATATAATTATGGTATATAAATGATAAAACTCTTAATCAGCTAGGTCTCTCAAGAGCCTGATTGCTTCTGCCTACTTAACGAGAATCTTTAATAGAGGTAACAAAGCAGTGTGTCTAAATATACACCCTTAAGGAAGAATATTTTTCCATACATTTTTAGTGCAGACATCCCAAGGGTTTTGATCACAGTTTATCTCTGACAAATTTTCAGTGGCCATAGACAGGATGGAGAAAGGTACGTTTGTTTCAGGAGTTAATTTGAAACTTGGACATTTGATTTCTCATCTAATACTGAGTGAAAGCCAAAACCAATTTACAATTCAAATGTTCCAAGTGAACAAGTTGGCTACAAGATTAACGTGAAACTGTGGGGATGGAAAACCTGAGGGGCCCAAGATATAGTTAATGCTTTCTTTCTGTTTTCACCCTCCTTAGATCCTGAAAGTCTTTTTGTCCCTGCACCTGAAAGTACACATCATGGTAACTGTGTTTTACTAAAACCCTGCTGGGTGGACAACTGATCAGTTGTGTGGACAGTTTATAGGATATTTTGTTTAAATTTGCCTCTTCAATCTTGGTGAAGTCATGCTGCTTCTCCTAAGAGTAATCAGAAAAATCTGAGTTTTTAAAGATGTATTGGAGTTTTTCCACTTTAACAACAAGAAAATGTGATCCATATGGCGTCTTCAAACTCTTTAAACTGTTTGCATGTTCCTTTTGAAAACTGTAGAAATCCTGGGCATGGTGTATCTGGTTTGAATCCAGGGGGGCCTGGGAATGATCCAGGGGTTCAGAGTTATCACCGCCTGTAGAGCTGCTCAGTCACTTGTACATGGAGTGGACAGAGTTCCACTGTTTAGACAAACCTGCACACTACGCTGCACTGCTGGAGCAAACTGGCATTGCTCGCTGGCAGTCTTTATGAAGACAAAACTGAAAGTTAGCCTGGTTTCATCTGCAATATGGTTTCTTCTGCAATTTAACATTTAAATAACTTGTATGATTGATTTGTGCAAATACCCTTTTTTTTTTTTTTTTTCCTTTCCTCTATCTAGAAACAGGTAAGATTCACTCAATTAATCTCTCTAATGTGAAGACTGGGCCATATTAGTTTAATAATGAAAGGACAAGGTTTTGAAAGCAGCTTTGGGAAGCTCCTCCTGTTGCCATCTGTGCTCCTTTTTGCTTTTTCAGTATTTGAGATGTTTTGATCTAGATATTTTGTTTGTTTCCATTTCTGAGTTCTGACCTTACTCAGGATTGTTTTTCTGATACATTGTGAAAACCCAGATCCATTAAAGCCATTTTAACTACTTTAGGAGGAGGAGCGGGAAAAAGGGAGAAAGAATAGCAAAGAAAGAAAGAAAAATTAATCAGATCACAATCTACATCAAAAACTTTTTTTCTTTTTCTGAAAAAGAGCAGAAGGATCAAATGTTACAAGCTTCCAAGAATAATCTCATGATTGATAGGGGTATAAGTTGATGGTTGTCAGTCTTAATGAGGAGGCAGCAAGATTGCTGTGTTTCATAGCCAAAGCTTCTATTGCAAAAAAGCAATTGTAATTGGGTTTATAAATAAGAGTACAGCATGCAAGGCACATGTCATTACCATTGCCATAGAATCATAGAATAGAATAGTTTGGG
>NW_008804152.1:0-1847 GCF_000699145.1 Aptenodytes forsteri
ACGTGAATTGGGCTGAACAGTCACTTTTGCGGTCTTCTGTCTCAAATCCTGCTGCTATGATCATAGTTTTAATATTTAAAGTACCTAAACCACTGTTTTTGAGAAAGCGCTCGACTGGTCTGCTGAAAACAACCTAAACGGATGGCTTTGAAAGTTCAAATATCAAGCATTCTTAAAGTTGATGTCTTCTTTTTTAATCAAATTCCTGTCAAAGTAATTAAACCAAAATTTCAGATCTTAATTTATTGCTGAAGATGTCGTAGCAGTATTACAAAGAAGCTTCTAGTGTTTTATCACCTGTTATTAGCCAAGCACCAAATTTTAAAATCCTTTTCTAGATTATAGCTTTGTACTGCAATGTATGTCTAACTAAGCGGTAACTTACGTACTTCATAATCATTGTGATCGAGAAGCCAAAAACCTTGAATAAGCCTAACAAGACCCCAAGGGATAGCAAAGGCAGTTGGGAAGGAGCCGACTGAAGTTTCCGTTTTATTCGGAAAGGAATGCATGATATCCAGCAGCAAGTAAATTGTCTGATATCAAGTACCGAATTAAGGCTAATAGATTTCTAAGACCAAAAATTTATCACACCGCATTTAGAAAAACATAATGAAGCAAGACTATAAAAGCGGTAGGAAGCAGAAGAGACTAATGCGTTAGTTTTACCATTTTAAGCTATTATAACCTGAAGATAGTCAGGTCCTAACCACAGAACTGCACTCCGAATAAATAACCCGAAAGAAAGACTCTTTGGTTTCTGTAAGGCATTCAGAAAGGTTAACTTTAGGTATGTAAATACTTCAGTTATAAACTCGGGCTCCCTCTTTAGTCAGTGGAGCTACCTGTCGGACATTCAAAGCATTTGAACATCCAATGCTTAGTTATTAAAGCAAACAAATGCTACAGTTGGTTTTTTCCAGAGGATATAAAACGATGTAAATTATGGCGTCCTTACAATACAACTTCGCTCTGAATGACTAAAACTGGATTTAAAGCAGTATGTGGATCACCCATCGGTAGTGTCATTTTCTCTTTCCGACATCCGTTCTCAGGGACACGTTCTAAGAAGGCAGCTCTGGGGTACAACAGCTAGCAAACCCCTTGCCCTCTAGGCTCCCCTCTCAGGTTAGGCAACAAACAGCAAAAGCAGTTCTGTCCGTTTCGGCAGCTTAAAAATTAAGTTTCTGCCCAGTGACTTTTCTCTTCTCTCTGCTTATTATTCTGTGTGCCTGCACTTTTAAGAGAACAAAAGCAAGCACTGCTGGAAAACGGATGATTTTGGCAAAAATCAGGTCCTGGTAAACCACCGTTAGAAACCCTTTTGCTCTGAAGCAGCACGTTTTAGCGCATCATGCTAGTAAGTAGCCATTTGCTACGGGTACGGGTGCTTTAAAAAATTAAAACCTGTGTTTAAGCTTTGAGAAAAACTACAGAGGCTTTTTATCTTTAACGTTTCTTAGTAAACCTGCTTTCTCACATCAGAAGAGACTTTGCAACAAAACATTAAAAAAAAACCAACGTAAAAAATCCGCAGTCCAAAGAAATAAAACAATGCTTCTGCCTACGACTTAATTCTAAACTAACTGTTTTCGCTTGCATTGTGTTTGAAGCATAAATTCAAAAGTGTCATTAAACACGTAGGCGACAAACATTTAAGAACATTTATGTGCATATACTGAAGGTGTAGTAAAAACAACTGGAAAGGATACAATTGCATGTTTGTAGCTTTCTTCAATGTTTTCTAGCAAATAGAGATCCAGCAGTGCCTGAAATAAAAAATTAGGTGGTCTTTAAAAACCCCTGTCTTGCATAAATCACTGGCTCTTGGGTGGGGTTGGGGGGGG
>NW_008804153.1:0-1847 GCF_000699145.1 Aptenodytes forsteri
ACCAGGATGCGTTGGGGTGCACTGGGATGGAACTGGGATGGATTGGGACGCACTGTAATGGCACGGGCACGCACTGGGATGCACTAGGATGGCATTAGGATGCATTGGAGTGAACTGGGATGGAACTGGGATGGATCGGGATGCACTGCAATGGCATGGGGACACACTGTGCTGGCACTGGGATGCTCTGGAATGGCTCTGGAATGGCACCGAGGTGCATTAGGGTACACTGAGATGGACTGGGATGGCACTGGGATGCCTTGGGATGGCACTGGGATGTATCGACATGCACTGGGGTGGCATTGGGATGCAGTGGGATATACTGAGATGGCACTGAGGTGGACTGGGATGGCACTGGGATGCACTGACACACACTGCGTCACACTGGGATGCAGTAAGATGGCACTGGAATGGCAGTGGGATGCACTGGGTAGAACTAGGCTGTACTGGGATGTATTGGGATGCACTGGAATGGCAGTGGGACACAGCAAGATGGCATTGAGATGCAGTGGGATGTCACTGGGATGCACTAGGACAAACTGGAGTGTAATGATATGCTCTGGAATAGCACCGGGACATACTGGGATGGAACTGGGCTGTGTTGGAATAGCACTGGAATGGCACTAGGATGCACTGGGAAACACTGGGATGCACTAGGAAGGCACTGGGATGCACTGGGGTGGCGTTGAGATGCACTGGGACACACTGGGATATAGTGGAGCGGCACTGAGATGCATTGGAGTGGCACTGGAACACATCAGGGTGACACAGGGATGGACTGGGATGGCACTGGGATACACTGGGATACAGTGGGATGATACCAAGATGAATTGAGATACGCTGGAATGGCAGTGGGATGCACTGGATGGAACTGGGGTGAACTGGGATGCACTAGAATGGTACTGGGATGCACTGGGAAGCAATAGGAAGGCACTGGGATGCTCTGTGATGCACTGGGATGGAACTGGGGTGAACTGGAATGTGCTGGAAGGGCACTGGGACACAGTAGGCTGGCCACCGGGTTGCATTAAAATGCACTGGGATGGCCCTGAGATGTACTGGTGTAAACTGGGGTGTATTGGGAGGCACTGGAATGGAACTGGAACGCTCCAGGACGTAATGGAGATGTAGTGGAATGCACCGGAATGGCACTGGAATGTACTGGGGTGTCACTGGGATGCAGTAGGATTGCACTGGGATGGGACTGGGGCATATTGGAATGCACTTGGATGTATCAGAGTGCACTGGAGCAGCACCGGGATGCACTGGCACATACTGGGATGCAGTAGGATCCCACTGGGATGGGTTGTGATGCACTTGCATGGAACTGGGACCTATTGTAATACACTGGGATGGTACTGGGATGCACTGGAAAGGCACTGAGCCACAGTAGGATGGCGCTGGGAGACACTGGTATGGAACTGGATGTATTGGGATGCACTGGAATGGCACTGGGATATACTGGGACGTGCTGAGATAACATTGGGATGCACTGGGACATGTTGAGCTGGCACTGGGGTGGCACTGGGCAGCACTGGGACATGCTGGGAGGGCCCAGGATGCCTGGGTGGGCCGTGGGGATGCTGAGACTGGCGTGGCAGAGCTGCGGGGGCCCTGGGCGCGCAGAGGTCCCTGTGTCTGTCCCCATGGTCTGTCCGTCCGTCTGTCCCCATAGTCCATGCGTCTGTCCCCATCGTCTGTGTCTGCTCCATGGTCCACGTGTCTGTCCCCACGGTTTGTCTGTCCATCCCCATGGCCTGTGTGTCTGTCCTCATGGTCTGTCTGCCTGTCCCCATGGCCTGTCTGCCTGTCCCCATGCCCCCCCCCGGTGTCCCTTCTCCATGTCC
>NW_008804154.1:0-1852 GCF_000699145.1 Aptenodytes forsteri
CTTGAGATATTCTATGGTTCTATGATTCTTTTATCAGAGTTGGTTCATTGTTTACAGAGAGATGAGGAATGAGAGTCTGTCCTAACTCTGGGCTGAGATACAATATTGAGACCAATCTTCTGCCAGGAAGGGACCAGTGTGACCCATAGTCCCTCATGCATGCAACTCAAACTAGTCAGATATAACACTTTCAGCACAAACCATGATTCATCCAGTCTCTCTGAAACACGAATTGATAAGGAGTTTGGAAGGCAGCTGGATATGTGCAGAATCTACATCCCACTGAGACACAACACTGCCTCAGAGAACACATGGGAATGGGAAACAGAAGTTTTCTAGTTCTCTGTGGTGTGTTTATAAAGCTTTATAGGCTCTTATTTTCTAACTAAAGAGAATAATCATGCTAAGAGAAGCAATGTCTATGGCAAGTTATAGTTTCTCTCTGGAATGAATTACTCTTCCCTTTGTCACTGAAGCAAGAAAGGAAACAGTCCTGTGAGGAACTGTCACAGAGAAGTACCAGAAGAGTGAAAGAGAAAGGTTTGGGGGGGTGAAATTACTGCAAGAAAGCTCTGCTCTTTCCTGACTCCAGTATGCACAGCATGGCACCAGTGCTGGGTGGTCTGTGGTGGAACATTTTCTCAGTTGCACCACACAGTATTTTGCTTGTTCTACTTGTTTTGGCTTCCCCCCTATCCCCCAAGATAACACATACTTAGGCAGGACCTAGGGGCTATAACTTGCTGGTAGCAAACATGATCTTGCAAAAGAAGGACGATAACAAGACGCCACCTTCACTGGTGTATAAATAGTTCAAATATTTTCCTTCGCTTTCCTGTATCTTAGTTGACTGCTGGTCAGGAGATAACAAATGGGGAAATTTATTGCAAGAGAGCTAACAATGTGTTTACTATTGTCCTGGCGTTTCTGTTGATCTGGTCATGGAAATAGGGCACCTAAAATCCTCAGGACACTTAATTTTCAGCAGATTTGTTCTCAAACTGCACTACTTCTAGGCCGTTGTAGTTCTTATCAATTAAAACATACTTCTTCACAAATGGAATACGCAAAGAAGTACATCTGCTCCTGTATGTAGACAGACAGATTCGGTGCTGCCTCCTGATTTCTGCTGGCTTCTCCTGCCAGCACAGCAATGAGCAGTGATACTCTTGTCCTCAGTAATAACTTCCTTAACCAGCTGTGCAGTCCATCCATCTCTAATACACAAATGAGAAAAAAAACCCAACATGCATTCTCAGTCTTATGTTTTCAGAGACTGAAAACTTTGAAACCATTTTGGGACTTGGCAAATCACACACCCACTAAGGAATGGATGCTGGAGTCCTCAATCTCAGACAGAGAAATATTTGTCTAACAGTTAAAAACTTCAACAGCCTTCCACACCTGAGGCACTGTATCTTCTGTAATACCAGGCACCTAAAGAACAGGTCTCTAAAGGATGGGCCTGGATGTAGCCCCAAGTTGGGTGACAGATACCAGACCTCCATCACCCAGCACGGAACAAGTCCTCTCCTTTGTGCCAACAGAGGAGGCTACAGCTTCTTCTCTCCATCCCCAAAGAAGCAAAATAGTCAGCACCATGTCCCAGAGCCTTTGGCTCTCTGCTGTGTCATGAAGTACAGGTGGATTACCCTCTATTTTACCCCCAGTATTTCTTTCAGCACAAGTATGGAAGAAGGCTCAGACTCACAGCTTTAGGACCCATCATAAGAGGCTTTTACCGCTCTACCACCACACCCCATATATATTTGTAATTTCACACGTGCAGAGCGACACAATTAATTCAAAGGATTAGTGAGTTGTGCAGATACAAGACCACACTTGTTTGCTT
>NW_008804155.1:0-1853 GCF_000699145.1 Aptenodytes forsteri
AATTTACGCAACAACAATGAACAGTGCTCTTGCAGATCCTCTGTCTTTAGACTCATCCATTACTCTCCCCTTCAACCCACTCCCAGCTGATGCACCAAATATATTTTCAGCTGAGAATAGAAAAGAAAACACAAGAAAAAGCAGTTCTTTTCCATCCACAGCATGGTCCTCTGTGTAGGATAGTCTCAATGAAAAGATAAGCAGTGCTGAAACTCAATCAGACTGAACGCACCATTCCTCGGTGTTAAACAAAACATAGTATCCTTCTACAGGAACATGGTGTAAGCTGAATCATTAGCATGTGAAATAAGATAAAACATTCAAGACAATCAGTGGAGACAAATTACTAATAAGTTAGGGATGATGAAGTGTAGCACGCTGAATACTAGGACAATTGACAGAAAAATACAGCAAAGAATGAAGAATTAATTACTTACATTGTACAACGCATAACAACATCTTTTAAATCTTGACTTTCAACAGCCACAGAGGACATAGATGGAGACAAACTAAAAATTCACAAAATAAATTACTGACATTTCTATTATGTTTAAATTTTAAGGAAAGCAGCAGAAGGAAAAGTTTCTTGCTATTTATCCCAAGTACAAAGATAGCAAGTTCTGTGCAAAAGCACTACCATTAACAGACTTGAACCATTGACCTCTACAACAGAAGGGGAACTTGGCAACAAGGGTTGGGTTTAATGAATTAAATTCCCCAGCGATTACTGTGTCAACAATTGAACGAAAAATGCAAGTTATGCAAACACCTCATAGAAGGCAACTGGCCTCTATTGTTTCCAATGAGTAGCAGTCACCGACATCCTACAGGTTAGGCAATGACATGCAGCCACATGCTTTGCCGGTGCTGGCCAACCCCATTCACATCAGCCACATAAACATCTAAATGGTACATGCACTATTAAAGGCCACAAACCTTTAAAGTCATTAGTAGATAGAAGGCCAAAACTGTTAGACAACACGAACATAATTCAATCAGTCTTTTTTTTTTTTTCTTCCTTCCCCTGACTGATAGGTAAATGTCTATCTCCACTGTTTCTCCTTGAAATATCTAATTTCATTATTTTCTTTCCTATGCGAAAATTGAAAAGGTTGTGATCTCCAGGGTTAGTGTGCTCTCTTAGCCACTACCCTTGGCAAGCCAGTCTTTAACTAATGCTATTGAAGGATGTGGAAACACAGCTATGTAAAATTCTCCACCCACCAGAAAAGGAGATGCATATCGTGCTTATTGCCCAGAAACAAAATTTCATTTATTATTCCTAAGAAATGCTACACTACTCTTCACCCAACTGTAAGAGGTAAGTCTGAACTTCTATCTGTCTGAGCAGCCCCCTCCTAAGGGCTTTCTCCCAGAAACACAGGAGATGTACTTTTGAACAGAACTTATCCCTGATCTAAAGAAATTTTTTTTTTTTTAATTATTATCTCCTGATGCAGACATGGCTACAGCTTCAAGACAGCGTGCATTTGCTAACCACTAGATAGTTTCCGAGACTGCAGTTTTAATTAAATTGCCTTTCTGCATCTAGAGTGGACAGGAACCATAAGTTGCCAAAAGTTCCCAGAAACCAACATTTGTGGGTGCCACAGGAAGTCTACTTAATTAAAAAGGAATTACTACTAAACAACTGAGAGTACAATGCTGAATACCACGCCAGTGAAAATAAGTATAACCCAGCCCAGCCACATCTCGATTAGGATTACCCTCTTCTGAGACCCACACCTCCGACCTGTCTCGCTTTCCACAACCTCCCTCCAGCCCCAGCAGACAGCAGCTGACTCCAACCCTCTACACGAAGCCACATTTCCAGCATGGTGCAAGGCCTAAAC
>NW_008804156.1:0-1860 GCF_000699145.1 Aptenodytes forsteri
GAAGAGTAGTAACACTAATGCAAAACAGGGCATGCAGAGAAACAGGCAGGCATTTTGGAGCCCTTCTGTGTGCATGCAGCTCAGGTTGCAGCACAGGGATATGTTTGAAGAGCTTAACCCTGAACCACATCTGCTCTGTTTACCTTGTGGCTCTGGTGTGGTCTTTCTTTCCCATGACTCTGGAGACCCGTGACTTACGTGATCAGTTCTACACAGTTATGTCTCAAACTTCCACACGCTATTTCTTTCAAAATTAAGGCAGTTGGAACTTTTCATTTACAAGCTTTTGGTAAACAGTTACGCACTTCGTAGGGAGTCCTCTATGTGGGTTATCATTTTGCTTAAGTTCAGAGCGGGCTGTTTTTTCCCCAGTGTCATTTTGGTGCTGCTAATATTTCTTGTCACGTTACTATTGTTAGTAGAAGATAAAACTTTAGTAATACGTTGCATGCTTCTCTCTCCTTCCATTTGAGTGTTAAATTTGTCCTTAAAACATTCTGCCATTCCTTTTATTAAAGGAATAATAAACCAGGACCAGCAGCAGTAATATTTCTACAGTTGTTCTTTTAAGTTGCAGTGCTCACTTGCTACATTTTTTGTCAAACTTAAACTGCTTGTGCTGAAATTCTGTATTCACTTAATTAACTGATTGGACAAAGCATCTGAAGCTAGGATTTACATACTTGAGGCTGGGATTGACTGTGCTTTTACTGGTTGGGCAAAGACTGGATCTCGGCGAAAGGAATTTTGGGAAAAATTACTCAGCCTCTAAAAAATGACAAATATTAATGAGTTTATCTTCATGGTATCCTTGTGAGGTAAAGGAATGACAATATTCCCGTTCTGTAGATGTGAAGTTATAAAATACAGGTTTCTGGAAACAATAGAATACATATCACAAAGAGTACCGTATATGTGTCATAATGCGTATATGCAAGGAAAGAATAGTAAGGTGGCAAAGATAAATTTTATTTTGGTAATTCCATGAACTTCTAATGCTTGCTGTTGCAAATTTAACTTTCTGGTAAAGTAGGGATTCTATATATAGCGTAGTGGACTGTGCAATGGAAATTTGAGCACATTGAAATATTAGCCTAAGTTGGTGTTAAAGTGTATAAGTGACATCTTTTTCTAAGGACGATACTGAATTATGGCACCTACTGCAGTAAATTCTAAATTATGTCTTTGATTAATTGCAACAAAATGTTTCCTCCTTCCTACTCAGTCCAACCCTGCCTTCCATCAACAGGTAGAAGAGGTTCTGGTCCTGAAAGAAACATTGATGCTACTATGGCAAAGAAATACAGCATTGCTTCACTGCAGTTAGATGTCATGCCTCTCCTCTCAGGTATTATTCTGTTAGGACAGGGCAGGGTAAGAGCAACATGCTGGGTGTACTCCGTGTCTCCTCCTCTGAAACACCTGTGCTGGTGCGTCTGCCTGGTGGGAACTGTCTTGAAAGATCCCTAGGGAATTTAATGTTTTGCATAAAAGCTGGCTGGTTAAGGAAGATTTGGGATTTGGTTTTGATCTGGGGGACGCCGACATATGCTCAGAAGTCTGTGTGCTCTGAAGGGCAGGATGTCAAAAATAATTTGTGTTGTAGTTCTCCATCAGCATGTACATCTAAGTTTTTTGATTCAGAATGTGTTGAAAGTGGGATATTGGTCAGAGTGGGTTATTTCTGTGGTTTTCTGACTGTAACTTGATTACCATTCATTATTAATATATGTTGTCCTATTTTTGTGTGTAGTGAGTTATATCTGCCCTTTGTTCTGTGCATGCTGACAGAAATAGCGGTATGTCATGCAGCATGGAACTCAGGGGCTGAGTGTATGGATGTGCAAAGCTGCTTGCAGA
>NW_008804157.1:0-1864 GCF_000699145.1 Aptenodytes forsteri
CCTGCCTGCCTGCCTGCCTGCCTGCTTGCCTTCCAAATTTTCTAATTTGTTTCACAGAGCAGATTTCCTACTCACAGGGTTAATGGGATGGTGTCCCTCGTGGGAGATGTTGTATGGCACTTCTTAGGTGAAAAAATAAAGATATCATAAACTTCCAGTCAGTAACGGGTAGGGATTGCATTTGTTCAGCACTGAACCCAAGGTGCTTAGAGGTGAAGCAAAAGCATTTCCAGCATGAGCAGAGACAAAGGATGTTTGAAAACATCCACTGTAAGAAGTGAAGCTTTCGAAAGGTGTTGTCAGTTATGCTGCAACTATTTGTTAGGCATGCTGAGAGAGACGTCACCAGACCCGATGGGCAGCCTGACAGGGAGTGCCCAGCCTCCACTTCAGCAGTGTTTCTTCAGACAGCAGTCCTCTGTGTAAAAGGAGAAGTCCCAGGAATGCTAGCCCAAGCTGAACAGAAATGCCGGCATCCTAATCCTTTGGAGGAAAACTCCTCTTCCCTGCCCCTCTGCTAAGACATGGCTGAGTGCTGGAGCCTGCATACAGTACGGACACACTTTCCTCGGTAAGAAGCCTGTTTATTCTGCTGATGGGCATTGAGTCATGTGGAACTAAATATGAGGAGTGCTTTCTCCACGCCTAGCATACCATGTCTACTCCACATAGGTGTTTGTGGGTTATCTGGTTAAGATATAACCTATCTCAGGATAGCCATGAAGAGACCAGGATGGCCTTTTGCCGTCTCCTCATGCTGCTTCTCCACTCAGGGACCAATTTCTGCAGGTCTTCCCTGACCTCACAGCAGGGAAAAGGGAATTGAATGCATCCTTCCTTCAGGGAGCATTTGATTCACCGCTTTTTCTATTGGTTGTGTCTTCTTTTTCCAGCGGTGACATTCTTACATGGCTTCCTGCAGCCTGAGAAAGACTGAGCGTCTCAGTGGAGAAGGACCAGATTGTCTAACTGGAAAGGTAAGCAGAGAGTCTGGTAGGACAGACCTGTCATTTGAAGTTGGGCTGCACTTGAATGAGTGCCCGCGTTGCACGGTTACGCAGACACCTCTTATGTTCTCAGCTAACGTCTCTGGAAGCAGTCGCTGCTGGGCCACGGGTCCTGGCTGAGAAGGTGACTTTCCAAATGCCCTTTCCATCACCCATCAAAGCAACTGGAGGGCTCCTGCTACAGGGCAGGTGAGGAAGGGAACAGGCCTCTTGGATAAGAACAGGGAAGGAAATGTGTCAGAAATGAAGCAATGATGGCGACGTGCCACCAGCTAGCCTGCAGCCATAGTGTCAGGGTGCTCTAACAGTGCTTGCATCCCCTGTCCTGAGGAGATTCCCTGCTCACCCCACTAAAGGCTGCTGGGGACACACCTTTTGCTCCATGAGGCTCGTACTTGGCAAGGTCTCAGTTTAACCCAAGAGATGGGGACATTGTTTGAGCTCTAAACAAGTAGATTTGGGAAAAGGTATCTCATATCCTCTCCAGCTCAAGCTGCAATGGCCACTTCACTTGGTCACTGCTTTGCCAGGCAGCACAGGTGTATATCGCCTTCCTTCCAGATCAGTCCCTTCAGCTCCCTGAGAAGTGCCTCCAGTTAGCCAGTATCTTGCAGGGCGACTCGTAGGGTCTCAGAGCAGAGCCAGCCCATGACCCCACACTGCTCTTGGCCTCACACATTAAGTAAGCTTGGACTGTACTGCCTTGGGCTCTGATTCCAAAGCCTTCCTGTGTGCTGGACTGTGTTTCCCCAGCAGTATTGTATTGACCTCAGGGCTGTGCTGCTGGCATGGCAAGGGAGTTACGGCATGCCTATTCTGCGGGAGGTGTAAAAGCACTATCACGAGACCCTAAGAGC
>NW_008804158.1:0-1878 GCF_000699145.1 Aptenodytes forsteri
TGCCGTAACACCTTGCTAACACTGCTTTCTCTGTTGTTGCTGTTAGTACGGTACAAACACTCTCAAACCTGGTTTGCTCTTCAAAATGAAATACTGGTGCAACTCTGACCCCCTAGAAGTACCAAACAACTAAAATGCTCCTGCTGAGTTCAGGTTGATAACCTGTTTCCAGGGCAGTAGGATTTTAGCAGGAGAATCACAAAGATCAATGTTTTCTCTTGTCCTGTCCTCCTCTTCAGAATTACAAGGATTTTCCAGTCTCCTGGTTAACAGAGGCAATATACAGCAACCCAAACACCCATGAGGCAATAAAAACAGCTCAAACAAGACAAAGCCTGTTTATCTACAAGGAAGATAAGTGTCTGGAAGAATCATGAATTATATACATTGAAACCATAAAGACTTGCTCATCTACATCGATGCTTCCTGAAGGAACTTAAGTCTTCATTTTGCACAGGATTAACATGATAACTCTGGCTATACCAGGCTCTAAGCAGGAGTTCCTCCCAGCCCACAAAGCCAGACAAGCTCCTGAGTAACACAGCTGAGGAGCACCAGGAGCACCGAGGCTCTCCCACCTCTTCTCCTGACATCTGTACATGCACCAGGGCAGCAAACGCAGCAACGGGGAGCAGAGATGAGAGGCAAGCTCTCCAGAAGGCATCCACTGTGGTACAGGAAGGACATGGACATCCATACAGGGGGGCAAGACCTAAACTAAACTTTTACTGCTGCGAAAGGGCTGGGTATGCCACTTGTGCCTGGAGATGCAATGAAGGTGGGAGGGGGTATTGCCAAGTCACACAGACACGGCACTGCTGCTTCTCCCGAGCTGCGGCGTGGCAGCAGTGCCATTGGACCAGAAATGTACCATGATCAACAATACACTTTAAGAAACCTTTAAGCACAGCAATTTGTTACCAAAGTAGAGCCATTCTTGATCCTTTAGCCATTTGCCTTTCCAGAAAGTCTCAACTCTTAAATGCTGCCAGGGTACATGCCAAAAAAGTTTCTCTCTCCCTAACATGCTGTAGTCCTGAAACTGATATTAGAAATCATTCATTACTACCAGTTTCAGAGCAGCTACATCAGCATTTTATAGCTTCAAGAAAATCTAAGCCTTCTTAATGAAATGTCCCTATGCTTACCCGTAACGATGTCAGCTCTCTCAGCAATCTTTTAATTCAAAATGGATTGTCTCTATATTTTAGGATTAGCTTGACTATACACATCAACACTATCAATGCATAATCACGGCTTATAAAGCCAATTTGCCAAAAAGTGACTTTATACAAACAAAGTCAATGTTTGCATGCCTCAGTATCTGGTATGTGCTCAGCTGCACTAAAAGGGGGTTCTGAATAAATGTGGGAAGGAGATAGCAAGAGCACCAGCAACTGAGTCATGCAAGCTCTAATTGTGTTTGCATAAAATCTACCTGATTGGCTCCCTAATGACGTACACTCTGACTTTCCACTGATTGTATCTGCTTCTGCATTCGAATCAGAATATGCAACCTCAACACCCATATTTAGAAACATTTCGCTAGGACCTCTAGGATAGGATATATACAACTTGTTAAAAAATGTGAGGTTTTCGTGGGACTGTCTGGGTCAAAAGAATGTTCCTGCTAAAGCAGCAGTCTGTTCCTTCATCCTGGGAAGCTCTCCACCCTCCTCTGACCATTTCCCCTTTAAGAGCTCAGTCACAGCATCATCAGTTAGGATGATTTTTGTAGGTTTGTCTTAACCAAAGCTCCCTGCAAATACTGCAGGCACAGTTCCCTCCATAGACCAAAGACATGTTCTGAAAAGTGTTGCAGGTTCACTGCACAGGCTATGCCCACACTTTGCAGTATCTGAAAGAGCTGCTCTTCCC
>NW_008804159.1:0-1880 GCF_000699145.1 Aptenodytes forsteri
CTGACACGTAATAGCAGCTCTTTTGGAAGCGTTTCCAGCCCTTCGGGCAGCACATCCAGTCTTGCCCTGCGTGGGGAGACACCACAGAGATGAACGCTAATAACGAGAGAGATAGTGACTGCAAGGATCCCAGTTCTGCAGGGACAAAGCTCCTGTTCTCCTTAGATCACTTTTCCTGACAGAAAGGGCTTGAATAAACAAGGATAGTACAGATAGTTCTTCCAATTGCTTTGGAGTATGACCAGTGAGCTTTGTGCACACAAATCCATGGTAATCCTTGTAACATGACCTCAGGTCTTGACCTGACAAAGACAAAGTTAGTTTGGTGATCTGGTTTGACTTCTCCTTGCACAGTCTCCTTTAGGCCTTCAGCCCCAGGGAACAGGGAATAGTGCTGCTTTCCCTGACTACAGCTGCACTTCTGTTATTGCTCCACGGTTAACCTTCCCTGTGCGGCTGTATGCTGCCCCTTTTGTTTTGTCAGTGTTCACAGCCACCCTGCCCTCCAGGACATCATTCACATGGCCCTCTCCTCCCCCTAAGCTCTTAGCAGGAAATCCTTTTTCTCCCCACCTCTCTCCTCTGGAGTCCGCCTCTCCAGACTCTGCTCCCACTGCTCCTTGCTGTCAGAGCAGACCCCACCATTCATTGCCCAATTCATCCCAAAGACCTCCTGCACCCCTGCCAGCCCTACTGACCTTTGCCTCGCGGCACTGCCGAGACGCACCGCCACTCCGTGAATCTCTGCCGCAGGGCTGTGGGCTGGTCACCACTGTGGGAGCAGGGAGCGACTGGAAAGGCAGAGGAAAGGCGGCAGGATTACTCCTTCCTCCCGGCTCCTCACACACCATCTCTGGGCTTCACTCTTGTTTCCCCACTTCCCCACCAAGCACTGTCTCAGCATCGCCTCTCCTCGGGCTGTCTCCTTCCTTTTCACAAGCGGTAACTGCCACCCTCTCGGCAAAGGGAACCGGCATTTCTGCCCCCGGCATCCCACAGCTGCCCGAAAGGACTCCTCTGCCCACTGACTGACAAGATCTAGCCAGGATGACCCGGCCAGCAAAGCTAGAGAAGCCTGCGACCCACCCGAGCAGTGCCTGGTGGCTGTAGCCAGCCTGTGGTTTGTCAGCAGAGTCTGTCCCAGCACCGAGCAGCTGACATCAGGCCCCCTCGGGTGCTGTGGAGCAGAAGGCGGGCTGTTAGTGGATCCCTGGTCCAAGGCTCTGAGAAAACTGGCCCAAACTGGCTGCCTTCCCGGGCAGAAAGAGACAATCTTTCAGGTCAGAGAGCAGAAGGACCACTGGAAGGACATCACACTGAGGCCATGCCAGACAGGGTGGGATTGATTCCACCCCACCACAGGCATTTACCATGTAGATACCTACAGCCAAGCTGCCTGTCTAAATCTCTTTACAATCAGCAAATAAAAAGCAGCACTTCAGTGGCACAGCTTATCTCTTCCTAAGACAGACATCAACAGTAGTTTGGATGAGTAACACATCAGACGGGTCCAGTTCATCAGCAACAAAGACAGCCCAGGTGAAGGTAATCACATACAGCTAGAGCTGCTGAAACCAGGGTGGAAGGTAAACTCCTAGGACTTACTAGCCAGTTTATGGGGAATAACACAGTGTTGGTGACAAGTGTCAGCAGGCCACACCCACAACCCGAAGGACTTACCGCTAACTCAAACGCTCAGGGATATTGATTGGAAGCTCATCAGGGTGTGCGAAGTAATACAGATGTCTATTTTTATCAACCGTTTCATTCAGGAGTATTGTTACTAGTGAGGAGGGCAGAGTAATCATAGCGGCCTCTGTGACTGATTTCCTACAAAGAAGTGAGTTCCTACAATGGAAGAAGGCTCAGAGGAGGTGGGC
>NW_008804160.1:0-1891 GCF_000699145.1 Aptenodytes forsteri
TACAGTAATAAATCCCTTTTCATTTACAAATCATATGTTACATCAGCATGTTTGTCACCTCCTGTCTTCACTGGAATTTTACTAGTAATAGGAGTACATTCAAATGATTTAAGAAACCTTGAAAAACTAAATTTATGTGAGCCTATTTAAATGGTTCACAAAGTCCCCATTTTCTTCTTCCATTCCCTGCATTTTATGCTAATGCTGCATCTTCCCAGCCCTTTGTTTTATCTGACACTAATTTTTCAGACCTTTTCAGAATCATTCTAGAACTAGGAATGCAGAAATGGTATTCACACGGCATCAATATACGTGACTACACAAGCTGCAAGATAATGGGCAATCAAAGATTCTACGAATTTGCCTGTCTGAGAATCCGACCAGTGACAAAGAGGACTGGAGCTCACGAGTTTTGAATTCAGTAGCTATTTTTAATAGCTACCAACAAACTGTCCAGACTGAATGAAGTGAAGGAAGCTTTTTACAGCCCACAAATGAGAGCACGAGGTGTTTGGCAAACACAAGAGAAAAAACATTGAGTTGTGGCTCAGTAAAGGAGCTTACATTAACCTGATGATGTGAACTTGTCTGAAAACAGTGACAAACTTTGACAATACTTTTCTCCAGCTGTGCTTTCTTCCCAAGAAAGTCCTGGGCAGAAAATTTGTGTGTGACCCATTTTTAAGCTGGAAGAAGTCAAAGTAAATGCAACATTTTAAAACTATGTTAAATTCACAGTGATCTCTTTGCCCAGAACAGTTACCTTATAGTAATATTGCACAAAAACATTCAAACTATTCTGTGTCTAGCACCTACCAATATCGGCAAAATATAAAAAAAATTGCATTCTTTGGCTAGCCTGTAGCAAAAACCATCCTGTTTACATTTCAAGGAACCAGTACCTGCATCTTTCATTAGTGATTTATCTGTGACCTGTGTTTCATCTGATTGGAACAGCTAAGATAAAAGAACCTGCAAAAGCTTACTGCTGGTCTGATGTCTGTCCTCGTGTCTTACAGAAAAGCACATATTAAATATTCCAGTAGACTTTTTCCTAAGAAAGACAATTAATTGTACATTCATCAGCAAGTTGTATTTAAAACATTCAGAACCCCGTTTAGCAGTTTTTTAGTTCAGTCTGATAGCTTTTGTTCTAAAATTCTTACATATACATGGAGAGTTAGGAGTTGTAAGAATTTAATGCAAAGGCACTTTGCAGGACATGACTGATCATATCTACATTTGCTAAATTGGAGGGAATTAGGCAAATACTTGCCACTAATCGTGTTTTTATTTTAATAGTTTATTTAATAAAGAAACTCTGAAAATCATGATAGATTCTTTAGATATTTTAGTGAAAGTCTGTACACAGGCTAGCACTGGTGCAAAGGCCTTAACTGTTGAAGTTGTCTTCTTATTTAAATTTTACCTGCTAAAAAGTCAATAATCATTGATTTTATTTTCTTAGAGGATTTCTCATCCCTTGCCCTTGTCCAAAAGACAAAGTCCTTATGTAGTCTCTCTGTTTTATTTTGTTGACTCCTTCTAACCTTCAGAGCAGCTTAATTAATTGTCTTTGAAGTGAACATAATTGACTTGAATGTTCAAAAAGCTTCTGAATAAACCTTTCATAAGAGAATTCTAAGAAAAATTACAAAGTAAGAGTATTGTTCAAAGTATTCGAAGCATCATTTTGAATTAAAAATTAGTTATGCGAGGAAAAGGGGAGCAGTTGTTTCACTCATTCTCTGGGCTGTGCCACTGTGAACCCAGCCCAGGAAGCTGCCAGACACCTTTGCGGCCAGACCGTCCAGCTGGCTCAAGTTCAGCCTGCTGTCCACCAGGGTCCCGAGGTCCTTTCCAGCAGAGCTGCTCCACAGCCAGGCAGTCC
>NW_008804161.1:0-1895 GCF_000699145.1 Aptenodytes forsteri
TTTTTTAACAGGCCGCCTTCATGCCTCTACTCAACTCTCCTTCCCCCTTCCTTAAAAGCTGTGCCGTGACAAAACGAACCCAGCAGATACTGCCCGATCAGCAGGTGTGCTGCGATTGCATCATCCTTGCCATTAACGTGAGCATAACGTAGTTCCGTGAAAATCTCTTCGCCCTGACGTGCTTTCCCAACTGAGTGGCAAGCCCCCCCCCTTGCCGCCGTTTGCCTGCAAGTGGGAGGTGGCCGGGGTTTTAAGAGCACGCGGCGGCCATGAGGAGGCAAAAAAAAAAAGGTGCTGAGTGAAAACAAAGGCTCTGTGGTTACCTGTTCTGCTTGGGGTGTTTAGAGAAGCAGTATGCGGAACTTGCCCGGCACAAAGGTTTGAAATGTTGGAGCGTCGCCGTCTCCATTAGAGCCGGGCTTTCCTCTGACGGCTCCGGTTCCCGGATTTCCAAAGAGGATAATGAGACTGCGACTCGACAGAAGTGATGGGGGTAAACGACGTAATGTGCCTTACTACAAATTAGTCGCGCCGGGGTTTCTTTTTGTTTGTTTCGTGGAAATAGCAAAAGAAACCCAGGCGGGTGGGTGAGTTCTCTTTCCCATATAGCACAAGTATCTCTCACTGTTAATAGTAATTAAACAGGAGAACAAAACCCCCACCCTCTTCTCCAAATAAAGGATCTTTCGCTTCTCTGCATGTAACGTGGAGGCCTGGCTGCTCCGCAGCTTGCACTTCTTTCCTGCTTGCTCTTCCAGCAAGGTCCCTATAATTAATAACCTGCAAATCTCAGCACGGCGGAGGCAGGAGGAGCAGGAAACCTGCCTTAATCAGCCTTTCCTTGCATGGAGCCTCCCAGGAAGCTTGGGAGGGGAGGTGCTGCTGCCGTGGAAGGAGTCCCGTCTCCCCCCGTTTTCCCGGTTTGCTGATCTCCTGCCCTACATAAAAACGCTGGGAGGGAGGGGAGGAAGCGTGCTGCCCCCTTCTGTCCTACATCTGGCCGGCTCTCTTCGAGAGGTGAGCTCGGGGGTATCGAGACCTCAGTTCAAGGCACCGGGGGAGGTTGGAGAAAGTGAGGGATAAAAGGAAGGAAAACTCAACTGAAGTCAGGGATGCAGCAAATGAGCCAATAAAAAATGCAGCTGGGAAAACGCTGACGTGCCTACTATACCAAGTAGTTTTCTACTCCAGGCGTTACCCGGGGGGGATTGAAGATTACAGATCTGGTGGAAGGATCGCTGTAGCAAGTGAGCCTCTGCATTGCAGGTCATTTCATCCAGAAAATAAAAGCACTGCGGTGATGCCGGGGCCGGAGTGGAGAAGGTAAGAAATCTCTGCGGTTAGCAGAGTTGAACTGGAACAGACACCGGACGTGCGGTGAATAACCACCCCTCCGTTCGCAGCAGGGAGAGGAGGATGGTAACGGGTTTGCTTATGTACAAGTGCAGTCGCTCCCCATTTCAACACAGCAGCATTTGCGTGCGGAGTCTGGGCACAACCGTATTACAGCTGTACTTTCCTACAAGCTGAAGAAAAAAACGGGAGGCAGCGGGTCGCCAGGCTGTCGTTGAACATGCTGGAATGTGCTCTACGTCCCAAGGGAAAAGTCGGCGCTCTCCCCCCTCAAAAATACACCCTGGAATTATTTTTATCTGTAGCAGACCGCGAGTTAGTTTATATCACATACGGCAGACCCAGCGGGGGATAAAATTGAGATGGGCTGAGTGGAAAAAAGTATCTCCTAGTAAATCATTGAAACTATTTCTTGTATACAGCCATCACCGAGTTTTCTGTCTGAGTAGATGGCGCTGCTTTGTTTGAAAGCTGATGAGATTGTCGTCTGGAAAAGGATCACAGAATCACCGGCTGGTTGAGGTTGGAAGGGGTCTCTGGAG
>NW_008804162.1:0-1899 GCF_000699145.1 Aptenodytes forsteri
GCTGCTCTGCAAAATGTTTCCCCCACCCCGCGTACCCTGGCCGCGCTGAGCAGACCCATCACAAGGCCCATGACCCACCGGTGAGCGGTGCCGGAGAGACACAGCAGATCCGTAGAACAGGGGATGTGGTCGGCCCCGGTCTCTTCTTTCACAGCTGCAGCCTGACAGTTTTTTGCTGATCGTTCCCCGAGGGTGAAAAGGTGGGCACCCCTCGCCGTTCTCGGTGCGCTGTAAACCATGCTTGGGTTTCCACTGAGCGTGACCAGGTGAGAGGAGGTGACCCCACACACGTCTTGCAGTGTTGTTGCAGCCGAGAGGGCTGGGGAGGTTCGTAGCCCCATCCCCGCTGCTGCCGTGCTCCCCCAGCACCGACCCACGTCCCACGGTTGTGGCCACGATGCCATAGTCATCTCTGAATAGCAGCAACCAAGATAAAGTTAAAATAGGCAGATGGGGCTCCGCTTCTGCTCCGGCTGCATCTTGGAGGGGGTGGCTGCGTGCGAGAGGGTCCAGACCCACCGCCCTGCTCCCGCCCTCGCAAATGGGGCCCTGGCAGTCATTAACCTGGGGGGGACAGAGGGGGAGCCGGAGCTGCGGAGAAGTGCAGCCCGGAGGAGCTGGCACAGGGGGCTGGCGGCTCCCTGTGTCAGAGCTGTCCCCTCGCACCCACGTTTGCAGCTCACACTTCTCCTTCCCAGGCTCAGGTCCCTGCGTCCACAGCAGCAGCTCCCTGGCACAAGCGCTGCCACGTCTTGCGCTTCCCCCATGGCCCTGCTCGCGGGGGAAGCACTTCCCTCTGTGCAGCCCTGGAGCCTGCTCTCATCTCTGCCTGCTGGGACCTGCCTGCAGCCCTGCCTGCCCGCCTGCCTGCCCAGGGAGGGCTTAGGCAGCTCCGACGTCCTGCACTGAACCTGCCTGCCTGTGGGTTTGCACCTCTGGCTGGGAGCTTTGCAAACCCTTTTGCCTGGGCGAGGACCAGCAGCGAGCAGGGCAGGGGAGCGGAGCCGGCTGTTCCCTGGGACCCCACGGGCCAAGCTGGGCTGGTCTCCGGCTGGGACCCCCCTCTTCCCCGGGTCCCGCCGCCAGCGCTTGTAGCAGCCTGCGAGCTGTGATTGCCGAGCACAGGAAGAAAGCCTGGGCTTGCACGCTCGCAAATAAGCCCTGCAGCACGCGAAGGGCTGAGGAAGAGTCACCAACTTCCTCCCGTGCCGAGGTGACAACTCAGAGATGCTCGCTGGCAGCCTCGGTGCCGAGCCTGGTGGGTCCAGCCCCGTGCCGGAGGCGTGGTGACCAGCCAGCCAGCGCTCCCTCTTCAGTTCCTCTGCTCTGGTCGGGGCTGGCCCCCAGCACCCAGAGGAGATGTCCTCCGGCCGGCACCGCTGGAGCTTCGGCTCCCTCCTGCTGCTCCTCGGTGAGTCTGGGCTGAGCTGGGGGTCCCGGGGGACAGGGTGCACCGCCAGAAGCAGCCCAATGGAGGGGTGCCACGGAGGGTGATGCAGGTGTAGCCCCTTGGCTGGGTGGCAGTGACAGCTCGCCGGTGGCCCCAGGACCGTCGTCCCCATGACATGTGCCACTGGGGACCTGCGCTGGCGTCAGTGCCAGGCAGGGTCGTGGTGGCAGGGGCTGCCCCATCCACCGGCAGGTGAAGAGCAGGAGGGTGCTGTGCCTTTGCCTCCCCCTCTCCTATCGGGGCACGAGGACTGAGAGCTGCTTCAGGTGTAGGTGGCCAGAGAGGCAAACCGGCCGTGAACTGGCGCAGTGTGCTGAAGTGCCAAGGGACAAATAATGCTGAGGGTGCTGGATGTTTGGAGCCCATCTGTCAGCCCTCTCTGGGGCTCCTGCACTGCCTTACGGGCAGGCTCAGCCCATGCAGCTCCCTGCAAGCCCTGGAGAGGCAGA
>NW_008804163.1:0-1903 GCF_000699145.1 Aptenodytes forsteri
GCATATTTACTTAGGACAAAATGCAACTACACTGCTAAGAAAGTGAAGTTCATTCCCTAAAAGTACTATCAAAAGCAGACTAAAATTAACGTTATTGACAGGTGTCAGCATGGTTTTAATTGCTGAGTTAGCATCACGCATCACCACTGTAACAAAATTCAGCGACCACTGTATTAGTGAAGTTTCCATTACAGTCATTGAAAATGGCTATTAGCTTTAATCGAGAAGACCAAGTGGCTTTAAAACCACTCATTAACTTCACAACAATCCTACGACAATAGATTTTGCAAAGAATCATGGAAACGGCCTGTTACCATCCATATATCTTGTTCCATAGGCACTTTCAGGAAAGATTCCTCTCAGATAGGTAATGCAGGATACTGCTACTGCCAGGAGCCTCTTCACTAGCATCAGGGATTGCTGTTCAGTAGATATTTTGTTAGGAAATACAACTGCACTCTGAAAGTTAGAGAAAGAAAAGAATTAATCTCTGTCCACGACAACAAACCTGTACAGTCTACAGTCTGGTCCAATGCCTGCTTAACTTTTCAATTAAATTGAAAAGTATGACTTTCAGCATTATTCATGAAGTTAAGCATATTCTTAACACTTGGCTTTACTATGTTTTTAGGACATGGCTGGTTTCTACCAAGTGTATGACCACAAAGCTCAGACTCACTACTAAGCATCTTTATACATAGCTAAAAGATTGAATTAGCCTGTACTTTGCAAGTGAAGAAATGTTAAAGAGCACCTGGGCGCACTATTTCAGCTAATATCCACTAATTTTTCCAATTCAAATAATATACTGTGCTAAAATACACAAGAAAATCATACCACACAATTTCTTTGCTTCTGAGCCATTGCCATTTTACAGATATTCTTCCGTCTGTTAATAAAACATCCGCATTAACACATGTATGACCACCATTCACAAGCGCATGCAAGCCCAGACCTCAGCTATGCAGCTTTAACTAGTCAGTACCTGAACCTCCAAACACTTCCTACACAATTAATCTGCATCAGTTTAAACAAACCCCGTAACTTCAAGGAAACAGAACGGTTCATCTAATAATCACCAATATTAGATTTCTGACTTTACACCAGCACAGACCTCCCCCAAGGCTGCAGCATGCAGTAGTTTAAACATTGCGTGCCTATTTATAGGGAACATGAGCCCTTGAAAGTGATGCTCTGAAGTGCTAACTGGCAGCCAGCCTAACGGATTTTCAAAGGACCCTGAGGCTCTTCACATCTATGTCACCTCCAGCCAAAGCTGAGCCAGCACCTTCGGAAAACACCTCCAAGCTTGGGTTGTTTCCCTCCGTAATTTAAACAAGTATTGTAGAAAAGAGACCCCTCTCCAGCTGTTCGTTTTGTTCACCCACGTTTTGATTTAAGCCTTTAACCCTCAGCACTGAGCCCGACTCCTCAAGACAAGCCTTCCCCACCATCTCTAAAAGCGAGAGGCACCCACAGCCAAGGACATGGAAAATGCCTTTCCCAAGGAGGAGGCTGCCCCTGGACAATGCAGGGAACTGAGCTCCCCCTTAGCTGAGCCCCCACAAACCCATCTGATCTTGGGACCCGGCTAAACTCTGCACTTCTGTGAGAGATGCAGAAACAGAGGAGCCCCTTCCCAGCACTGTCACCCCTAGAAAACACAACCTGCCTCGCCAAGGAACACACGCCACCCACAAGCCGAGCTGGAAGGCAAGAACAGCACGGGCCGAGCGGGGGCAGGCGCGTCAGAACCCCGCAGGAGCGGAGGAACCGCACACAGCCCCCGGGCCCGGGGATGCCGGCCGGGCGGCCCCCCCACACCCACACGCGCCACCCGACGCTCCCGCCACCCGACGCTTTTATAAGGCAAGGGGCCGTGTGCAAGCGGAGGGGCGGGGCT
>NW_008804164.1:0-1903 GCF_000699145.1 Aptenodytes forsteri
AACATTTGAGTTTTAATTTAAGAACGGTGGCCCTATTCCTTCATCTGATATCACCAACACCTGTCTTAATGCTTGTGGATCTGTGTATGCACAAGTCAGGAGTCATTTCAGATATACAATGCACACACGCAAACACACCAGTCCTTAGCATCGCCCCTCTATGGCACCCAGAGCAAGCACAGGAGTGGATCGGAAGTACAAAGCAAGTCTAAAGCTTTTTACCCAAGCTCACAGAACAAGCAATGCAGACAGGAACAGAGTATGATGATACAGACTTCAAGCCTATGGGTCAGTTACAGAGCTACTCTGTATGAAGGTGTAAGGGTGCAAAGCCTCACCCTGAAGATCTGTAAAAGTGATCCAGATTAGTTACTCAAGTAAAAGAAGCACAGATAATCAGTTAATCATAATCTCTTTACCTAGATCGTTGCACTTAGTTTATTCTTTTGCTTCTGTTGGTTTTTTCCCATTTTACCAAGTGTGATAACCGTTTTCTGAGCTAGTCTTCTTGCTTTCAGATGCCTGCAACTCAAAGAGAAAGCGCAACAAAAACCATCCGGTGTCTGCCGCGTTAAGGAGCAAAACCTTTTGCCGGGTAACAGCACAGAAGCGCTTCAGTGCTGCACGTGCACTAGTTCACAGAAAAATAGTGACATGGTGGGTGATATTCATATTGCCCAGGTTTAGACAGCAAACTTGGGTACCTAATTCCAGTTGTTTGCTGTCCTTTCCTCCTCTCCATCAGCTCTACAGTAAACCTACTGAAACCAGTTTCTTCACTTCAGCCTCCCCGAGGATTTCAGCTAAATCAGATGTTTGTAACTGTGCAAGTTCGTATGGCTAGGATATAAGTATGGGCTGAAAGAGTTGGCTCTCCTATGTTTAAAACTGCTCCTCAGCTAAATACATATTGTATCAAGACATACCACCTATTAGGAAAAAGGTGAACCGAGTTCAGTAACTGCATGAAAACAAGTCTTACCGCTGTTTCACCTAAGTAGTTTGTTCCACCGTCTTCCACTCTAACAGTCATCGCCTGATCCCAGACTTGCCGTTCTCCACACCAGCACTGCAAAGGAGGGATGAGGCGCTGACCGCTATAGCTGTATCGTTCACCTATGTTTTTCTGTGCGGAGTTTTGCACATATGTCTCACCTACAAACAGAGAATGCATACCAAGGCTGCAAGAGGCTCAAATATTTAAATGTTCTGCCAAATGTAGTACTGCAATTTCCATCCATAGCAATGACAGCTAATAAATACCACTTCTCTGCTAATCTCACCTGATGGTACTCCCACATCTAAGGAAGGGGGTGAAACAGGTGGAACTATCACTTTCTTCTTCAGTGCAATGTTCCTAGAGGTGACCTTCTGCCTGCACTTCACACACATCCTGGACCTTTCAGGTACAGGAGTCGGTAATACTGAGCTCCACGGTCAGTTAACTGGAAGGAAGCGGGACAGGCACATAAACATGTGCACATAAACTATGAGCACATCTAGGTTAAGAAAAAGGCAGACTGAAACAAAGCCAGCCAAGACATGGAGAGTATGGAAACTAAATATGCTGTGGAATTGCACTGAACAGGGAAGACCGTTTCTTTCATGAAAGCCTCCATGAAAAGTGAAGCACACTTTGGACACATACTCCCTCCGTCCCTCAAATACTGAACAGTATGAAAAGATTCACCTTAGCTTTGTGACACCTGGACCCAGACAACTCCTCCCTTGGACCTGGATGTCCCCTGGTGATCTAGACACAACCTTTTAACATATAGCTCAAGCTATAGCTCGATGCCAGGCAATGACACATCAGCATCATGTTTATTTACCTCTTTTACACATCAAAACTCAGAGCAACACCTGCCTTTGGAATAACCAGTATAAAAGGAGCTGTAAGAAG
>NW_008804165.1:0-1906 GCF_000699145.1 Aptenodytes forsteri
GATTAGATGTTCAGTTCCTTTTTTTTTTTAGAAAAAAGAGGGATCAATTATTTTGTTAGAAAGAGATAAACTAGTTATGAAGAACCTTTGGCAATAGATAACGAAAAAATCAGCAACTATTCTTGCCAGATGTTGTTCTCAAGAGCCTTTTGTTGTCACGGTTTTGGACTCTACCTTTTCTGTTCTGTTTTAGAGACTGACTTCTATTTGTCCTTAAAACGGGGCACATTTACCTTGGACTGCCAGAGATGGGCGTAATCAGAAATAGTGCTTGTTCTCCTTCTTGAAGATAGAGCCTCCATTGTCCATCAAAGCAGGGAAATCCTTCTGTTGTGGGTTTTATTGTTGTACCACTCAGGTGCCCCTTTACCTTGAAGGATGTTACCCTGGTCGCATGCCTGTACTCGGGAGGCAGCGCTGTGTATTGTAGGAACGTGGCACACAGGACGCTGTGTTAGGTCAGGGAGGTAACTGCAGCTCCTGGTTCCAGAATCCTGTGTGTCATACGCACCAGTTGGTTGAAGTCTATGGATGTAACAATTTGCATCTGCAGTACTACAACTTCCCTTTTAAAGAGCGACAAGTCATTTGGGCTACTGCTTACTTAGTTAGCAACGCTTAAACAAAGGGAGCAAGTGTTTCTCTTGAACTTCCAGCAGTTTAAACTAAAGGATACCTGTCTCTCCCTTCATATAGTTCCTGTTCAGATAAAATCTCGTTCTGATTTCTTCCAAATGCTGCTACAAGCATGAGACTTTACCCTCTCATCTGATGTATTTCTGGAGTCCCTTTTAAATATAGGGAGTCTGGAAAATTACCTACCTATACCTACAGTATGAACAGCACTAAAAAGTCACGAGTCAGCCGGGGAAATACTCTTGTTCTGTCCCCCTGCAGAGCAACTTGGAAGTGCTGATGAGATAAGGGCTGTGAGCAGAGGCTGGGCTTTTGCTTGCTGGCACAGACTTTGTGGGCACAGCTACCTGCGTGTCACAGCAATTTAAGATTTGGCTGTTGAGATCAAATTCGGCTGGGCTTTCTGTGTTATGCTAGGTCATGAAGAAAGCCTGGACATTCCCTCGGAGGGGCCCGCATTGCTATTTTAAACGGTAGAAATATGTTTGCTGTATACAAGTTTCCGTGCAACCCATTTTCCGTACTCAGGTGTAGGGATCTTGAACGACTTCTTACTGGAATAACTCCCTGTGGGCGTCAGGAGCAAGAAACTCATTTCCCTCCGTATTCACAACTTGCAGGTCAGTGAAGGAGACCCTGGAATCCAGCCTGTTTGAGGCTCAGCAGCACTTATCGCAGCTGGAGATCGCCAGGAGTCAGCTTGAGATCCAACTTCACACAGTCACGCAGGCCAAGGAGGTGATACAAGGTGAGAGCCTCCTGTGCTTTGTTTCTGGTGATCCCCCTACCTAGGGAAGGTGGTATAAAAAATAGCTCTCTGTCCGCAGTGCTTCTGAGGAGTGAAGGAGATGGAGGCAGATCCCTCCTGCACTGAAATTCAAACGGCTTAAGGTCAGTAAAGTCAGAACCATTGTTTGTGTAGACTCTGAATCTTGCCATTTGTCGTGTTTGCAGGGGAAGTGAAGTGCCTTCAATGTGAGCTGGAAGCAGAGAGATCTCTCGTGAAGCAGGAACGGGAAAACATGGCGCAACAGCTCTTGCGGACAGAACAGCAGTATAACAGTACCCTCAAACTTTGCGAAACTGATCATGAAGTGGAAATAAACAAGCTCCTGCAAGACCTGGTAGGAAACAATATGCTTCTGAATTCTTCAAGCAAGCTTTGTGGGCTGACTTTAGAAGACGACTAGCCCGAGCGTGTGAAATGGCAGCAATCCTCTGTCATAGGCCACACGTTGGTAGGCCAGGCAGCAGAGCCAATGGCTCGTAC
>NW_008804166.1:0-1906 GCF_000699145.1 Aptenodytes forsteri
TTTTTTTTTTCCAGCCATCCTTATAACCTTCTGAAGCTCATCTGAGCATCACTGAAGGTTATTGAGAAAAAGAATTATTATTTGAAGCAAATAGGTGCTCTTTTCTCTGCTTATGGCATTTATGAGAAGAGCAATGGCCATGTGGAGGCAAGTTCTTTAAAAAGCCCAGTAAGTTTGGACAGCTTCAGCAATAGCAGTGATCTTAGATATAGAAAAGGTACTTTATAAATGAGAGATCAAAAAGCTTGAGATCTTTGGGTTATTTGGAAGGAAATTAAGAGATGAGTTTAACAATGTCTAAAAAAATCTATTTGGGAGAAGACATGATAGAAAGGGGTAAAGATGTAAGATAATTTAGTGGCTGGAATTTGAAGATAGACTTAATCTAGAAATAGAGTGCAAATGGTTGCTAGGACAACTTATTCATAAGTATGGTAATTTTTTCATCACTTCAGGGCCTCCAATAAGGACAAGAGGTCCTTTTGAGAAGTCAGATCAATCAGAAATAATGGGCTTCCCTTGGAAGAACGATCAAGTCAATTTATGGTAGTAGTCCTTTCTGTCACTACAACTTACGCCCTGTTCCTCTGCTCTTTTTTCTTTCTTGAAAATAGGAATATCTGGCCAAGACTTTGCATATTAGACTTAGCACTGGAAAGGGAATTTTGAACTGCTGTATTCATCTCCATGTGTAGTAAGACAAAACCATGAAATGGCTTTGTGATGTGTCCTCATTATTGTACTACCTCAAAAGGATCGACTTCCCATCATGGCAAAATACACAGTGATGACACCACTACATTGTATCATAACGATTCATCGGAGTTGTTGAATCTGCTTAAATATGCAATAATGATCCTTAAAACACACATCAGAATTAGGATATTTTTCTATGAACTGATGAGTGTGGAGTTACTGCAACAGTAAATTTTGCAGATCAGGAAATATTTTTTTTTCTATTTTTCTGGAAGCTATAAGCACCTACCAACTGTCTTTCAGTTCCACTCCAACAAAAATCATTTAAGTCTTCCAAGGCACTGGAGTTCTCCCAGGACTAAAAATCTTACATAGAAACATATCATATGTTGAAAATACCAACACTGAACAATAATCTTTTCTAAAACTCTGCAAGATACTTTGCTAAGTAAGTAAGCATTAATAGTTTCTCAATAAGAATAAAATCTGTCACAATGTTTTCTACTTTAGAAGAGAGTGGGTCTTCTCAGTAAGAATGAATGACACTGTGTATCCCATAATAATGAGTATTAGCTGAGTGCAGCCACTTCCAGAAAGTAAAGCCACGTGACTGAGGCAAGGCAGGAATAATAGCAAGCTTCACGGGATGCAAGTCCAGAGAACAAGGAACTGACAGGACCTGAAAGCCATTCTCAAACTACTTGCCATTTATAACACAGTACATGTAGAAATATAAAGATCATCACAGTATCATATGACAAACCAAAACCAGAAACATTTCAGGGTAGATTTTTAAATGACTTATTAGGGTCTTCAGCAGTACATCTGCAAAGACACTTGAGTTTGATTGCACTTAGATGTGATAATGCTCAAAGGAACAGTTAGATGATCCAGGTAGTGGCCAAATACTGTCATTTCCTCTGTGATTAGGTACTGTTCTTTAAACAGTACCTTTAAAAAACAAAACAAAACTAGTAATCTTATTAAATCTTCGCTACAAACTTATTAAAACAGTAATGCCATGTCCTGAGCTAGGCTGAAATTAGTTCTGTTATTGTCTTCAATTTCTTTTTGCTAAAAAGAAAAGAAGCCACTGAATTTTGGCAAGGTAACTTTCTGTTTATTTATAAGCAGTGAACAACGGCCAGTTGGTAACTGGTGAGAACTTTTGCAGCAACCGAACAGAGCCTGTACAGTTTTAGGGTGCACT
>NW_008804167.1:0-1907 GCF_000699145.1 Aptenodytes forsteri
AGGGACCTCCAGAGGCCATCTAGTCCAACCTCCGGCCCCAGGCATATCACTTATCAGACTTTGCCTACACAAAAGAATTTTCCTGTGGTCTTCATTGCCAGCTCTCAGCCATTATTGTCTGGTATCTAACTCAAAAAAATTGCTTTCTTCAGTCTACTTAGGTTAGCAGAAACTGCTAGCACCAAAACATATTTTTAAGACAGGACACTGTTCCCATAGTGTTTTCACTGGCTTGAAAGTTAGCATACACGTTATTAACTTGGGTGCAAATCTTTGCTCTGATGAAGACTACTTATTTGTGGTTTCAGCCAAAGCCTCCTTCAGTTTCCACATTTCCATCCATTTTTTTATGGCAATTTCCTCCTCTTTAATGTTCCCACCATCAGAGGGACTGCATATCAAATTCATCACTTGGAACACCTACACAGAAAACTAAGTGGCTTCAATTTCAGGCGTCAAAAAATACCCTTAAGTCTTCCCTCCTGTTTTGAACCATTTGGGATTCAGCTACGTGTCTGTTAAAATGTTGCCTGTCCAACCACTAATTTGTTCATGAACAAAAAACCCTGTTTCAAAACAAAAGTTCTCCATTTGGCCTTTATACCAACAGAACTCACAAACCACCTGGGAAAACTAATCCATGACAGCAAGATTAGGAACTGTCCTGTCTATTTCGGGGACCATTTATTCGAACACAACGGTGACTCTAGAATATTATTTACATGAACAGCCAAGAATGCTTATCCCACAAACCTATTCGTAAATTCAGTTGCACAAAACTTATGCAGGGCAAGATTCATAACTTTTGTGGTATTTACAGGCTAGAAAGCATATGTTACTGTAGTATGTTTTTGCTGGCTGTCACTATATGGCAGCAGTTTGTCTGAAGTGCAACTTGCATTGATGAGAATACTTCTTTTTTTCCCTCTCTAAATGCAGCTACTACGTTTTACCAAAAATCATCGGATCTACTCTGTGTGACTGATTTGCTCAAGCTAAACAAAAAACAAATGTACTCTGCAGGAAACCGAAGAGTTTGCACAAAAGGCCAGCAAGCACACTCATCTGGCTGCATGAGTCCTGACACACTATTGCTCTGGCACTCGGCAAGCTGCCACCTCTTCACCACCCTGGTCTTTCTGTGGAGAGTATGCTTTGTGCTGGAAGGACAGGAACAAGTCCTTATCCAAACTAGGGCATCAGAAGACAGCTGAGTGGTGAGAGACAGTGCCTCTCTCTCAAGAACCCAGCCCCTCCTGGGTTAGAAAGCACAGACACTGGACAACTCATCGCTCAGTTCAGTATCAGCCTGCGCAGGCCAAAGCTAAAGACCTGAATCTCTTTTGCCACACCCCACTCTTAAGATTTTAAAGAGACCAACCAGCCGGTACTACGACGGCTCCTGAGTGCCGTTCAGTCTAAAAGACTCCTGGGACTACGCTGCTGTAGTGGCCAGAACAGCTGGGCTACGCTACCTTCTGCTAATCTTTAAAGACCCCTTTAAAGACCCCCGACGTAGGGGTGCACAAGTCCTCCTCTGTATGCAGAGCAATAAAAATGGGCCCAATACGAAATGCAAGAACCTCTCAAGTCTTTTCCAGTTCCCAAGTCAATATAGTAAAGATTCTCTTTAATGCATACATTGAACAATCCAAAGTGAACAAATTGCATCGCTTTTCTATTCATTGGTGAAAAACTGTAAGACCAACAAACATGGAGAACCAGATCATGCTGACCATCGAAGCAAGGCCCTCCCCTGCTCTACCCAAGAAATGTCATGCATCTCTGGAAAGCCAACAGAGCTAAACCATTGCAGCTACCAAAGATCAGACCGTCCAAAAATTGAACCTAATATATGAGAGTTGAACACAAAAACTGAAGCATCCATAATTAGCAGATATATTTTT
>NW_008804168.1:0-1908 GCF_000699145.1 Aptenodytes forsteri
TTTTTTTCCCTAAGAAATTTCAGCACAGCCTTTCGCTGTGCTCCGGTGATAAAACTCTGTATACAAATATGAACCATTCACAGATTTAAGTTAAACACTCTCAGAGAAGGGCCGTCTACTTCTTCTCTGAGCTGGAATGAAAAGAGGTCATGACCAAGAACCATTTTAGTGTGTTCACCCTTAAAGTATTAATTTTTGCCTGTCCTTTTTCATTAGCTCCCCTTGACAACAACCTTGAAAATCCAGAGGTTAAATTACGGACAAGACATGCTATTTATTCTCTTCCACATCCGAAGCACTTTACAGCAGAAAAGCACATGATTACAAGATACCTGCCAGATGGGTAATGTACTCACAGTACGCTGGAGAATGGTGATGAAACAGACTGTTGAAAAAGTATGCTAATGCTACTCCAGAAATGCCATTGCAACTGAGACTGGCCCAGTTTATGCGTCTGGAGTCTCACTTGTAAGAATGTAATCAAGTGACATTTAACAGGGCACAAAACAGGCACTGCTTTGTTCCGCGACATATGAGGAAGCAACGAGCACGCCGTCAGAAGCTGGAAGATCTCACCAGAGCAAAAACCCGTAATGATTCAAAAGGAAGTGGTTTATTTCAGCCTTCAACACAACTGAAAGAGGCAGAATTGCATTTAGTGGTTATTACATACGAGCCATTTTTTCACTACTGTTGAGATTAAAGTGTCTTGCTTGCCCCAGTGTTTTCATGATGAGTTAGTAATTCCTAATGCTCAGAAAAACAAAATGCAGTCTTAGAGATGGGTTAATTTTTAAATAGTTAATTTTGTTAGCTCTACTATTACAATTATAGAATTATAACCGTGTAAGTAGTTACCGTTTCCTGCTGAGTTCACCATCGTAACGCCACACGCCAGTCAGCTAGCAGGTCTCCATTCTACTGGGTACTGTCCAAGTATGAAGTGCCCACTTCAATGGGCACCTTCTAACTTACGGAGATACTTAAACTAGAGATACTTAAACTACTGGTCTTACCTCATCATGTCGAAATCCCTGACTCTAACCTGTGGCCAAAGTCCTGCAGAAACTGCTCCTCACGCTGGGAACTGGACTGTCAGTTTCAGAGGGATGGGAGCAAGGGTGAGGCAGAGTACTTTTGAAAACCCATTGCCTAGGTAGTCACACAAACTTGGCTCACTCTGCTTAAGAGAAAAATGATCATTCCCAGGAGCCCCTTTCAGGGCTATTTCAGGGAGAGTGCAGCTGCCTGTTTATTTATGGTGTGAGTTATTCTATATTTACTCTTCTGAGTGCTCCTCTGCGGAGTAAAGCCTAGGTGACGTTTTTCTGACTTCCTTTACTTTTCCCTGTGGCTCCCAAAAGCCTGTTTTAGGAAGAGATCTAACAGCAGAGGGTTTAACTCAAGCACTCGGTATTAGCAATCCGTCTGAGCTCTTACAAGAATATGTACAACAAAACATGAAGACAGGCCAGAAAATATTGACTTTTATATCCTTCTTGTTCTCTCAATCCCTACAGAGTCACCTCCTCCAAATGCCAGTGACCATTTCTCCAGTGTATTTATAAGGTTGGTTGCTGACAGACAGCGCATATACATCAGTCAGCTTGTGTATCAACACTTGCATCTCATAGTCCTCTGACCTGCGAAATGATAAACTCCTGCTCGAAGTAAAAATATGAAGTGAGAGGGTAAACAGATACAGAGCGCAAGAAAATACTACAAATATTCCCGTATCCGCTGATTGCTTCTACCTCCAGCCTCACGCTGGGTACATTTACAGGCTATTTCAGTTCTTCTCACATCACAGATCAGATAAAATTTCCCATGAAAATTGTGGCTTCTCAGCATACTTGGGCCTGAGCAAAGCTCCAACCAGTATCTTTCAGAAAAGAGCGATACATGTGG
>NW_008804169.1:0-1908 GCF_000699145.1 Aptenodytes forsteri
TGTACGTTGGGCAGGTTTTGGAAAACGCGCCAGAGGGCTCTGTGGTTCTCAGCGTGGTGGCAAGCGATCGGGATGTGGGAGCTAACGGGGACATCGCCTATCAGTTCAGCCAAGCAGTGGGCCAGAGCCCCTCGGCATTCGCAATTGACCCCACGAGCGGTGAAATTAAACTCACGAAGCCTCTGGACTTTGAGGCGGCAGAGAATCACGAGCTCAGTGTGCGGGCCACAGACGGCGGGGGCCTCTCGGCAATCTGCAAGGTGTTGGTGGAGGTGGTGGACGTGAATGACAATGCACCGGAGCTGGTGGTCAGTTCCTTCAGCAGCCCCCTCCCCGAGAACGCATTACCCGGGACAGTGGTCGCCCTCTTTACCGTCAGGGACCGGGATGCCGGTGCCAACGGGAAGATCTCCTGTGCCCTTGAGGACCAGCTGTTGTTCTCCCTGCGGCCGGCCTATAAGAATTACTACGAGCTGGTGACCGTGAGCGCTCTGGACCGGGAGGAGACGGCTCGGTACGTCCTCACTGTCACGGCTGCAGACGCAGGGTCACCTCCTCTCACAACGACCCAGACCTTCACGGTGGACGTCTCCGATGTCAACGACAATGCACCTGTCTTCAACCAGACATCGTACACCATGTACGTGCGTGAGAACAATGTCCCCACGGCGCTCGTTGGAGCCGTCAGCGCCTCGGATGCTGATGTGGGGCCCAATGCCAAGGTGACCTATTTCCTGGCCCCAGCCCACTCTGCAGAGCGGCCTCCCTGCTCCTGCCTCTCTGTGAACTCTGAGAACGGGCACGTGTTTGTGCTGCGGCCTCTGGACTACGAGCAGGTGAGGCAGATCGAGGTCTTGGTGAGCGCCTCCGATGCGGGGTCACCTCCCCTCAGGGCCAACGTCACTGTCCGCCTTGTCGTGGTGGACGAGAACGACAATGCGCCGCTGGTGCTGCACCCCGCGCAGGACAGCAGCCCACCCTCCAGCGAGCTGGTGCCCATGTCGGCTGAGGCGGGGTACCTCGTCACCAAAGTGGTGGCCGTCGACGCCGACTCGGGGCAGAACTCATGGCTCTCGTACCACCTGCTGAGGGCCACCGACCCCGGGCTCTTTGCGGTGGGTGCCCAAAGCGGGGAGGTGCGGCTGAGGAGGCCAGTGACGGAGAGGGACGCCGTGAAGCAGAAGCTCGTCGTCCTGGTGCGAGACAACGGGCGGCCACCGCTGTCGGCCACCGCGGCGCTGAGCGCACTCCTGCTCAATGACTTCTCAGATGTGCGCCTACGGCACAGCAGCCTGGCCACGGAGGACGAGGGCGGCTCCCTGACAACCTATTTAATCATTTCACTGGTCTTCGTCTCGCTCCTCTTCCTCGCGTCCACAGCAGCCTTCATCGCTCATAAGGTGTGCAAGAGAAAGGAGCTGAAGGGTGGGCATGTGCTTTACGGCACTGGCAACTTGCAGAGCAGCCTGGCTGATGCAGCCACTGCGGGGACCCTGCCCCACGCCTATTGCTACGAGATCAGCCTCACGACGGGCTCGGGCAACAGCGAGTTCAAGTTCCTGAAGCCCATCCTCCCCAGCCTGCCGCCACAGCACTGTGCCACGGGCGGGGGCACCGACGACGAACAAGATTTCCCCCGTGGCCCTATCACGGCAGAGGACGTGGCACCAGACAACCCCGGCACGCCCTCTGCAGAACAGTTCAACAGCCTTTCCTTTAACTAGCATGGAGTCAGCACAGCCAGAGGCTGCATGCCTCCTGACGGGAAGGGATCCGGGCCACAGCATGTGGCAATGGTTCCTCCAGAGTCAACCCGCATTTGCAATTGGCGTCACCGATTTCCCTCAGATTCCAAGTCAGAAGAAAGGTGGTCTGCCCCTCCAAACAAACAAACAAACAAACAAACAA
>NW_008804170.1:0-1911 GCF_000699145.1 Aptenodytes forsteri
GAATCTCACACACCTTTTCCCCCAGAATATTGTCAGTATATCCATTGGCAGAAAAGACTGTTCCTGACGTCGAGATATAATGAGTCCTACCTGAGACAGGGATCCACTTTGCTTCAGTTCATTTGGTCATGAGGTGGCAAGATACTTAATCGCACCCTAATCTAGAAGCGTGCACAGCCTCGCTGGTGTTGTGCCTCGTTATCCTGTTTACACTTCTTTGCTTTGTTGCTGCCTGGGCTTGCTGGCCCCTGGGGAAGAACTGCCTCGGTGGTGCTGCTGACCACATGCTGGACCACACGACCTGGCACACATGCTGCAACATCCCATCCCACTCTGGGCTTCTTCAGCTTGGAAAAGAAGCTGAGCAGAGGCAGAGCAACCCCTTCTCCATCAAGTCAAATAGCTTTGCATGTGAAACCAAGTTTCACTAAATTTGCAGCTTGTCTACCATTTTGCCCTCCTTCTTCTGCACTTCTCCAACATGCAGGAAAATAAGCTCAGGCATTTCATTCTGCATCTAGCATTATTTACAGGCAGAGGAACACTTTAAGTGTAATTACTGAACTACAGAAGAGACACCAGAGCTGTACCTTTACTCTCAATTGCACTTTTCAAACACCGATTGGTCTAAATACTGGCTTTGATGTTTATTGACTACTGTACGCCCATCACTGATAATTTAGTAAAATGGTTCCCTGGCACACAGTTGTTTAGGGTTTTTTTCAGCTTTCTAAAAGAAATTATTTTATCTCAGGGTGGGGGAGAATATAACATTTTGCCAGATAACTTCATGGAAACAAATATGAATAGTAACCAAACAATTTCCCTAATATATTCTGCCTTGGTTTCCCATTTTTAAGGGCGTGGGTCTCTAGTTCATTATGACATGTTTTATTAAAAGGTTGACTTATTTTAACAACATTTGATTTTTTACAAGAAGAGCACACAAAAAAATAAGGGAGAGAATACAAACAAGAGCAACAACAAAATTAACCTCATTAAAATAAGATGTATGTCACCATCCTTACTGAAGTACTGTAGGATGAAAACTAGAAATCATAATTACTATTTAAAATGTTAATGGTTCACTTGGGTTTATCATTTTGCTGTTCACAGAGATTACTCAAATTAAGCTACGTCTGGTACCAGATAACTTTTTTTAGAAATCCTAAGTGAAAAGGCCTCAACAAGCAACATTCTCATAGCCTGAAATAAAATCAAGATCTATTAAAAACATACATTACTACAGACAAAATTACAATCATATCCTATGCAGACACAAAAAGGGAGTTGGCCTGTTCCTGCGTGCCCATATAAAAGTGAATTGTGTTCCTTCCTGCATCCAAACTGTGTCACAGTCTCTTTTGGCTCATGTTTAATATCTGCATTCCTGTCCTGCCCTTCCGTTTTGCTTCCTTCTCCCATACTGTCTCATATTCCTTCATCAGCCTTGGGGGCTGAATGTCTTTCACCTTTCTTTCCCTTTTCTCTTATCCCTATGGTAGTTTCTTCCCTTTACATTTTTTTTCCCACTTTCACTCTTCACATTCCCTTCAGTCTTGCTTTCCCCTCTTATCAGACCGTATATGAACTTTGCTGCGAGCACAGTTGTATGAGATGATTTTTAGTGCTGCCAGCAGCTGGGAGAGTATTGCTTTAATGATCCTTCATGCAAACCAGATTAAAAGCCTCAAGCACAAGTGACCTGTAGTCCAGAACAAACCTTCTGTTACAGTCATCGTACTCCACACCTTAACTTTTCCATACTCTAGAGTCTACATATAACACTACATACAGACATTGTATATTGACAGAGATAAATCGAATCACTTTATCTACACTAAATCTAAAGCTGTATATGTCGTCCTTGTGTATACCAAACCCATTTTTTTAGGAGTCTGGTTTCATGGA
>NW_008804171.1:0-1912 GCF_000699145.1 Aptenodytes forsteri
GATAGGGAATTCAGGGTTTGCCCAAACTGGGGCCCTGCTGAATACAAAGACCAAGGAAAGGCTCTCACTTGTGCTGCCAGTTGGCAGTCCCATGGAGGCGACAGAGCAAGTGGGGATTTCTTGCGTGCAGGGACCCCATCTGCAAAGTCTGGCCTTGCAGGTTAGCAAAATTCATACTGACATCCTGGGACACGCCAGCATGTACTTTCACGCCAAACCCTAACATTTTGTACAAGTAAAAGTCAGATTTTTCCTTCTGCTTTTATAGTGATGGAGTCCCTTGTTTCAGGTGTTTAGTAGAAAGGTTCTCCTCACGTGGAAACGCTTTGTGGCAGGCCGCCTCGCTTCCCCTTCCCCACCCCATTTCGCACTGGCTCATGGGAACTGTAGTCCAAGAGCAGCACCTTCCCCTCCTCTGTGATGAGCTGGCTTCCCAGCCCAAACCTCCTCTCCCACCATGCTCTAAAAGTCAGGCAGTTCCCATACTGCATCACACAATTTTAGCCGTGGGGTATTCATAGGACGTGTAGCCTTCCAAAGTGTCCTGCCCCTAAGAAGGGGCCTGAGCTCTGCAAGGTGGCTCTTGTAGATCAGATGCAGCATGGGAAAATACTGTCAGAGGATCCTAAGCTCTTTTCAAACGGCAACATGCCATGTTCAGCGGCACGTTCTGGTTTAGAGCTAAGTGACTGAAACGAAACAGCTAAATGTGGCTTTCCCTAGCGTAAACGGGAAATATTTTAGCAAAAGGAAGATTTTGTGGGGTTGGGGTTTTTTTGGAAAATACCTCTTCCAGAGAGAACCCTTTTGATGGGCTATGCCTGACTTAATTCCAGCTTGCTTTGATTTCCATCCCCTTCTTCCCCCTTCTGTGCCATGCCAGCAGTGCAGCTGCCGACCTGGGATGGAGGTTGCCGTGCACCGCCTGCTTTCCTGGAGAAATCCTTCCCCGAGGATGGGGGGACCTTTGCACAACTCCAATGGCCCAGAGCATCAGCGCCTGAGTTCAGCGTTGTGTTCTTACTCTGCCCTTTGTAAGAAATCTAACCCGCGAGTGCCTGAAGCTCGCTCCCAGCCAGCCTGAGCTGGTGGCTTCAGAGGGTGGCTGCCCAGCTACGCCAGCCGGGAATTTGCTCCTCTGATCGCCGCATGTTTCTCCATGTCTCAGAGGCAGGAGTCTTTCTAGAGACATCGTTAAACCAGCTGTGGGTCGGACACAGACCCTACAGTATATGCCACTGAGCAAACGCTAAGTGCAGGGTTGTAAGGTATCTAACTTTCAGTCAGACATGAAGTAGCTTCATTAAATCTGCTGTAAAAACACTAGCGGTTTTCTAACAAAATGTAATGTTCATCCCCCCAGACTCCACTCTAAACCGGGAGCTCCGGAGACCCGGAGTCCCGACTTTCCCATTGCCTCCGCACGCAGCGGTTTTGGCTGAACAAATGCAGCACTCTTCCCCAGGGTGGTGAGATAGGACCCCCCGCTCCTCATTTCAGTTAAATTCTCACTGTCAGACAGGTTTTCAGCTCCCTCCTTCGGCCCAAAGCATCCGTGTGTGTTTGTGGTTTGTGACTTTGAAGAGAACGTAAAGGGGCTTATTTTATTGACAGCCAATAGACACTTCAAAGCCAAAATGTGGTTGAGAAATTAATCATTCTGCACCCCCAAAGTGAGATTTACTATGTCTCCGAAACGAAGACAGAAATGAACCGAAAGCTAAATGCAGGAATCACTCTTTATTTTTAAAATAAAGGCAGGACTTCAATGACTATGGGATGTGTAGTGGTAAAATTAAATACAGGGCCATCTAATTTTCTTCTTTTAAAGATAATGTTAAAGTAACGCGTTGGTCCTTAGCGTCTCAAAGGCCCGGGGAAAGTGTTTCCCTTTAGCAGAAAAGGTCTTGTC
>NW_008804172.1:0-1918 GCF_000699145.1 Aptenodytes forsteri
TTTCAAGCATCTTCTGTTTGCTTTTAAATTAGAGATATAAGATTAGGTGGCTGGCTGTAAAAATGCCCTCTGCTCTTCTGATTATTTCCTTTGGGTCACCTCACCATCTGCTTTTGGAACAGATGCATCGCTGTCTGGTACTCTCACAAATACCAGCTGACTGCCTGACCTTACTTTGGTGTTATACTAGAATAGCAAATGGCTATGCGGGCTATACTTTTTGCCAACAGTCAAACAAGACTCATACCAGCTTGAATTTGAATGATTTTCTACAGATTTTCACTGAACTGCCTTCATCAGACTTTGATGTCATTCTTTTTAAAAAAAGTCAATGCATTAGTGCTCTGAGCAAAAAGACCTTGACAGGGAATAAAACTAGTTCCAAGGTTCTCTTGCACTCGTTGGCTTCTTTCTAAATATTTTCCATTACCTTGTGATTTTGGTAAGTACAAACCATAATAATAGATAGCATTACTTTATATCATCCCTTTCCTGCTTATAGGATTATAATTCTTATGAAGAACTAAACCATGGAGTATCGTAGTTACACAATGGCCAAGCAAAACAAGAAATAGTTTCCTCTTTCTCTTATGCCCAATAGGACACAATCACCGTGGACAACGTAAGCAATTAAAGGCTTTAAAGATTCCACGTACCAGGGCCAGATACACCACGAAACCCCCAGATTGTCTAGCAACACTGTTACACAGACCATACAGTTCTTCTGGCCAAAAGTGTCCAAATCTCCATTAATCAAACAACTAAAACTCACACAAGCTTCAGTATGAGGTTTACGTGCACTGAACGCAAAAGCAGGACAGATATTCTGCTACGGTATTAACTATATAACAAAATAAGCTATCCAGTAAATAACAAGCCTGCATTTAGGAGTATGTGACACTGAGGAGTGAGGCAATTTGAAATGCTCAAGAGTACCATCCTGTTGCCTGTAAAACACTGCTTTGATTTCTCAAATAACAGCTGTCAATATTTCAGTATTTTGTCAGTTGTACTTTCTTCCACCAGAGACAAAAAGAGAACTTAGAACTATTAGATGTTTTCTAGCAGAAACTGACAATTTTAAAGACTTGATACCATTGAAATTTAGAAAGTATTTTCTGATTACCTGTCCCAATGTGATAGCTCTGAAATACAGGTCTGTTCACTTCATTCTCTCAGGAGCAATCATCTATGTTACACAACAACCCTAGTGTCCCAAATTAACTTAATATTATACAGTATGATTAGGAGCCTCTGTTCACCTGAACTACTGTTCAGGAGACATATAAAGACAAAATTATAAAAAACCATTCATTGCTTACAGGCAGTGATGGCAGCGCAGGGTTAAAAATTGGCAGATAACTCTCTCAAGCATCTTTGCCAAAATGAATTCCTCTGCTGATTTGTCCAATAACATAGAAAATTAAGTAAACAAGTGATCATAACAATAACGAGCGAATGACTTGCAGCCTTTTCCAAATGTCTTCTCTGCTGTACCTGAATAGTTACTTATAAGTGTTAGAATCTGGTATCACATGGCCCCAAAAAAGCAACGAGTAAAGACGCTTAGCAGCTTAGAGATCAGGTATACATTTTACTGTCTTTACTCTGATCAAGAGCATCCAAGATTATGCAGTGAGGACTCACCTGCACACACTATAGATCAGTATCAGTCAGCCTTCCTTTCTACAGTGTACTAGCACCTACTAACAGCAAGTCATTTGCACAGTGAAATGCAACACACAACAAAACAGTTATTCTTGTTGGATTGATTTCTGAACCAAATTATGCTCAGTACCGAGAGAGTTCAAAAACCCAGACATTTTGGAATCATAATTGTAACTCATGATGCTAGAAGAACAGGATATGAATTCTGGTTAGCCAGAGTAATGCAGGGAAGCTTTCTTTCCACCTACAT
>NW_008804173.1:0-1920 GCF_000699145.1 Aptenodytes forsteri
TTATATGCAAAGAAAACTCTACACTGCACTGACAATTGTAGCAGCAGGTGCCTGTTGTCAGTCATGTTTTTTCTAGTGGCAAAATCTATAATGCCGCGTAATGGATCCTTTATAACCTGTCCTGGACAGTGAAGTACAGTATTCTTGAACACCCCTTGCAGCTGTGTTTAGCTGCACACCGAAGCTGGGACAGGCTGTCTGCTGCCAGCTGTCCTTATATCAGGCCACAGGACCTAGACTTCTGTGCCCTGCCGTAATTCCTTTTGGAATAAAGGGGTTTATCCTGTGGTTCTTGTGCACCTTCCTGCTTATTTCCAGTACTCAGGCAACAAATAAAAGCTAGTCTCTGCTGCTGAGCAGTTAATAATCGGCCGGTGGCAGTGAGCTCCGAAGCAGCGAAACCTGCTGTCTCTGCTTGCACGGAGGGGTAGGACGTACTTCCACCGTGCCAGTTCCCAGCGGGTCTGCCATGGGCTGAAGTCTCTAAGAGCAGCTCCAGGACCCGAGCAGCTGTGAGGATCAAGAGTAGGTGGCTCTAAGAGGTTTGGTGTTCCGTTATTCGTTCTTCCTCTTTAATCAGAGCTCCTTGAATAGGAGTGAGAAATGCAGTACCTGGGGAAAAACTTGCAAGCAGGAAGGGAGGAAGCAGATGATGGACAAAGACATCACCATCAGCAAGAACACAACAATAATGAAGACATTCTTGGTGTGATTGAGTTTGTGAAGCACAAAGTATGGATCTTGAGTTGTGACACTCTCTTACTGTTATGGACAGAATAAATACGAGATAACAATTCATTCACATTATAGCGCTGTGAAATTTCAAAAAAAACCCCACAATGAAAGAAAACCAGCCATAAACAGTATGAATAAGAATACTTTTTTAGGGGAAATTCCACTTACTACCCTTAATAAATTAGCAAGCCCTTAACAGAAAGAATCCCAGGAATCTCACAGGCTCAACTCAACAAAACCATGACGATCAGCCTCGTTTGTGCTACCGCTTTGTAAAAACAGAAATAAACCCCCTACACACTACATGAGCATTCTGCCAGCTGAGATTTCAGATAAACGTAACTACATAAAAACATGCAAAGCCAGATAGCAGAAAGTTAGTTCCAGGGTGGGAAAAGTTACACAAATCGTCACTCTCAAAGGAGGAAAATGGCAACCCACCACCTGAGGCCCTTCCCCCATCCCGAGACCTGATACCCACCAGAAGTGTGTGTGTCAAACCCCCACGCAGCGCGGACATGTGCTTCACACGCACGCCCTGTGCACGTGCCTTTCTTCCAGCTTTACACGGGTTGTGCATAAGCAAAGGCCCAACCAGCTACGATCTAAATAGCTAATCTTAAAATATCATACATGATAGCTCGTAAAGTTAACTCACAATATTAACTGAAAATAGTGCTCGCGTGGCTGGAAATGAAAGTGGAACAGCTCCAGAAAACAAGAAATTTGTGTGTGATTAAATACACGTGTGTACAAGATGACAAATAACATTAATATGAGCAAAGAAACTTGACGGCCAGCTCTCAAATACGTAACGCAATGTAACCATCATTCCCCAGCTAACAGATAACTGACCCGACCGTATCTGTATTTGCCATTCTGCCTGGATGGAGAAAAGTTGAACGGCAATTTCAGATCTGATCTGATGTCCACAATCCGCGCTAACTGTTCCTGGCACAAAGGAAAAGGAGGAAACAGGGGAACCCATCACTTGACCTGTTGCATGGACCTCCTCTGTCAGACTGCCGGCAAGGCAAGAGATCAGTAAAGGTCATCTGCCATGAGTGCAACCACGGCGTTAGCCAGAGCAAAGGGGTAGGAGCTCACACAGCAATGGCCACCTTTGCAGAAAATTTGCACCTCTCCTTAGAATAGCATAGAATAGAATGGAATAGAATAGAATAG
>NW_008804174.1:0-1923 GCF_000699145.1 Aptenodytes forsteri
TAAATAAATAACCCAATTGGTATGTAAATTCTGATAGAGTAAATAGCATAGTTCTTTGACACAGTCATTGACCTCGAGTTCTTTGAACACACTGTAATTCTGTATTCCTGAAGGTAACATAAGGCATAACGCTTAGGCAACGAACATACCTGTTAAGCATATCCCTTTTGTGCTGTTACATAAATCCACCATCACTCGGACCTAATATTGGAAAGAAAGAAAAGTTGAAAACAATGCATGCCACAAAAGTACCTAGTTTGCTTTGCCTACAGAAATAATTCCAAAAACAAAGATAGAACTGTCCACTCCGTGCTTACAAGAATAAACTCTTTAGAACCACCTTAACATTGTGCCACCATCCATCTCTTCAGGCAGCGAGTCCCTCATAAGAATCTGTTCAAGACACCTCATTTTAAACCTCACTGAAAATACAAAGAAAATACTGGGCAGACAACTCCATACATCATCTAGGCGTTAAAGTTCACACATTACTGTAAAACATGTGTGGTTGTCCATGCATTGATTCTATCGGTGGAAGGTATTAAAAGCCAACATCCGCCAACAAAAATTACATTCAATTTTATTTTATATTTGTATCAAATGACGGATACTTTTCCCACATAGCATATCCACTGAGAAAGATGACCTGTGTTCCAAGTAAGCGATTTCTTATCTGGGAATAACCAAGATCTGCAAATTTGGAATGGTCCTTCGTCCATTCAAAATACTTCATCCCAACAACGACAGACTTTATAAAAAGCAAGCTGGACGAGACACTCATACAGATGCTTTTAATCTAGAGTAGACTAAAATTCATCAGTTAAAAAGTCACCTTTACAAAACACACGGGTTTTGGCTGGGCAAACATTCACGTTACATGTCCTGCATGCTGAGAGTCAACACTCTAAAATGTTTTGCAACTCATCAAAACATCCAGCAGAAATAAGAATATTATGAACATGAGCACTGGGAGTGCCTCAGCTCTTTATGGGAAAGTCTAACGTTTATAGTCAGAAAAGAAAAAGATTATTATTTCAGGGCTGTGCAATATATGATAATTTATGAACGGATTTACCCAGAGTTGCACACGTATTCATCTTTGTACAATTACCCTATTTACAAATAATGGAATGCACTAGTCCCAAAAGACAGAACAAACAAGTGCAAGTCAGTCGGAAAGGCAGACCGATGTTTAATGCTAGCAAGGTTATTTGCTGCTGTCAATCTTTATTTTTAAAATTAATGCATCGTTAGCTTCAAGTGACAAATCTAACAGACCTAAATAAAGGACAATTATTTTGACGGTTAGTATTCTTTTGCTGCAAAATCAAACTATATTTGACTATGGATTTCAATTCTGTCAGATACATATTGGGAATTTACTGGATTCCAGACTGTACTGGAACAGCTCTTAAATTTAGAAGTTTTAGGCTCGCTTTAATTTAGCTGAGAAGAGCTAACTGCGTTTCAATATCAGAATTTGCTTGTTCTCTTTCCCCTCACACCCCTCAAAAGCACTCCGCTTCCACCCTGTAATTTGGAAAATACACGTTGTCCATGTGTGCTCTAATCCAAACGGCTTTTTAAGCTAAATGGTTTTGTTGAGGTTGCTGAAGCGACTACAGCTTGCCTTGGGGGCCCCTCCAATTATCTCACCAGCATTATTTTTACCAATCAGTGCAATTCAGATGACAATCAAAAAACATGGCACTCAAGAAGTGAGTGGGTTATAGCAAATAGCCTACAACAGAACCTCCAGCTTAACTACGGAAGATGGTACACCAGCCATCCCATCAGCCAGCATCACCTTTGCCATGAAGAAAAGCTGCTGATAAAAGTACGTTATTTAAATACTAAAAGCTTAGTTTTCTCATGAAGGAAGGGTGGAAAAAAAAAACTCTCCCTAACTAGTATTTATTTTTG
>NW_008804175.1:0-1925 GCF_000699145.1 Aptenodytes forsteri
GACCTGCACACCCCTACAACGAGGATGGGGAGCCAGCAGTTATCGCACAGAAATAAAATAACAAAGTGGCTGAAATAAAAGCATCTCTGGTGGGTAGGATAACAAGTTCAAGCTGCAGGGAATGTTTAATGATTTATCTACAGCTCCAGCAACGCTAGACGCCCGAGATTCCCTTCCCTGCCCAAGGCCAGATTTTACCTTTCAGAGCATCCACCTGTGGTCTTTTGCATGTTCAAAGCCAGCTTCTCCCAAACAGACTAAAATTTGCTGGATTGAGGATCCCATTTCATCTTTCACATTAGCAATTTAAATGAAATTTGAAAACTTTTACCTTAAGTCATTAGAATTCTTTTCTAAACATTATTCTGAAGATTTTATTTTCAACGAAAGTTAGAACCCAGGACAAAAACAGTACAGTTAGTGGCATCAGAAGTGAAAATGTTACAAAAGTATTAATTTGGAGTTGTTCTCTGCAGAGTGGGTCATCTGCAGAGTTTCAGTATCTCTGTACGTTGACAGAAATAAAATATTAAAGCTGAATTCTGGAGCAGGCCAAAGAAACAGCAAATGAGAGGGCAGAAGGCAGCTCTCCTGCAACAGCTTCTGAGGAACAGCCAGCCTCTGCCCCCCAGACCGGCAGCGGAACATGTTCCAGCCCAGCTGTGGCTGCCCGGCCACCGCTGGGAAACGGGAAAACGCTGCTCGTCTCAGTGCTGGTTGAAAGCTGGCATGGGATTCATTTTCCATGGCAAACAGAGAGCCTCATCTCCTTCAGCTGGGGCTTTGTTTAGTCTGCAATAAAAAGAGGGCACACTTAAAAAAAAAAAAAAATCAGTAAAACTTTTCCCCCAGTTTTCTTAAGAAATGGAGCTGTCCTACTGTGTCAACTCAGAAACAGGAGGCATGTCCTAAGTAGAGTAATTTTTTCAGTGGGAATAGAAAAAGGGACTGTTCCAAAAGCAGACACCCATTTACTGAACTAATTCACTTACCTGCGTAACAGGCTACCAGTCTACTGCACAAAATAGGGGCATTGTATACAGATGGATTAGGGAATAATGAACTACAGTTCTCTTTTCTGCTACCCACAGTCATACTCACAGCCTTCCTTCATTTCTACTGACACCTGTTTGTCCAACTTCAAAATTTAGGGAAAGTGCTGGAAATTTCCTCTTATATGCAATATATGGCATCCAGAACTGTCTCAGCTGAATCCAGAGAACTACCTGCCTGAAAGGAAAATGAAGCTACTGCCCAGCCTATGTGTACCTATGAGCTGCATGTCCAAAATATGCTTTAAACATTACATCAGAGCCATTTGTATAGATTTTCCTTGGTTTCTTACAACAAAACCAACACTTCCTAGCAGGTAGACCCAAGAGCAGCAAGACCAAGAGGAGATCAGGATTCAGGCACACAGCAGCAGCAGATACCCTGTCCCACTGCAGACTCCCACCATACAAGGACATCTCTGGGCAACAGACGAAGATGTGCTCCTGGTGACGCATCAGAGCTGGGAAGCAGAAGTGAAATTCCTAGATGCAGCAGAGTTCACTGCGGAGAAGAGGCAGTGGTGGGGTGTGCCTGCACCAAAACATGCCAACCAGAAACTCGGGGAAGAGGAGTGGGCTCACCAAGGCACCCGTCATGCGGAACAGCCAACTCCAGCTTTCCCTGGTTGGTGACACGGGGCCACTGCCCGACCGTAGATCTCTGGTGCCTTCTAACGGAGAAGAGGCAAGGCTGATCCCTTTCCTTCGAGACGCTCCTGCGACAAATCAAACGCCCTCTGCGCCTCTACCAGCATACCGAAATCCTTCCCTCCCACCCCAGCCTGTGCGCACAGGACAAAGCCCCCAGGCTCTGCAAAGGTCTGAGGGATTGAAGCACCGAATTACTGTGTCCTGGTTTTGGCAGGGATAGAG
>NW_008804176.1:0-1925 GCF_000699145.1 Aptenodytes forsteri
GTTTTAACACACTGTACCTGTCTGTTACACCAACTACTCTTCCACACATTTAAACAAAACTTCTCAAAAGGCTATTTCATTCATATTTGTAAATCCTCAAGACCATTATTGCTACAGGATTTATATAAACGAATACCTCAGTGTACTTAGCAGAGCCAGTTCCACCCCTCTGCTCAGTTGCTCCTGTAACAGCTGCAAGCTGTCAGGGTGTTTCTCAATGTCTTACTCAAAAACAGTACCAAGTTACTCCTTTCCAGAGTTCAAAACTTCATTTAGTTACAGTTTACGTTGCTTATGGAAACTCACTACACTGATTCTAGACCTGTGCCAAAATGCATTGCTGCACTGAAAGAACAGTGGCAGTTTTAAACTCAAATAATTCACAACAGAGAGACAGAAATTAACCCTGTGCATCATGGGGAAGTTCTGCTGTTCATTTGCTTCTCTCTACCCTTTACTTCAACTTCAGCTATAGCACGTATGCAACAAACAGCAGGTTAAGAGCAAGGCAATGTGTATGTGAAACCTTTAAGTCACTTGATCGAATGTTATAGCCTGATCTACTGAAGCCAGTGACCAAACTCATAAGAATAATGCACAAACCTACTCCTCTCGTACTTCATCATATACTTGTTAAAATACATGAAATTAATCTAGGGAAAGAAAGAGCAAAGTCCTAATAAAAACTTTCTTATATTAAGGTCAGATATTTCATCGTTATCAAAGATTTGGAAGAAATGCTCTGTGGACTTTTCTGTTCTTTTGCAGCAGTAGAAAGCAATGTAACGTACTTTTTCTGGAAAGACACCCGACAAGAAAAAACCCAAACTTTGAAGACTACATAAGTGGTTACTTTATTGTGTCTATCACTGAATACTTGGTTCCCAGAAACGATGGCTGAATCCACCTCTTCAGTAAAGGTTGCTTTTCAGGTTCAAATAATAATAATCAGCATTGTTAGTTCAAAATTAATCATAATCTCACTCCCCATTATGGCAGGAATTTTCTTTATGAAAGTCATTAGGAAATTAAAATCATAGAATATAAGCCCATTTAAAGAAGGAAGAGAGTGATGTTGTAGATAAATCACCTACAGAAAAGAGAAAGGACCAAATCCAACAATTCTACCAACCCTCTTGCTCTGAACTTCCCTTCATCTTTCTCACCTCCTTTTTCTGCCATATGGCCCACATGGTATAATTTTGTCATTTTTAAACTTAAAAAGAAAAAAATCCTAGTTCTGTTCTCTGGAGGTGAAAATTATCATTAACTGAGAAGAGCAGGACAATACCATCCTACCTTGAAACTGTAAAGGGCAAAAAGGTGTTGGAAAGGCAGAAAAGCAGAAAAGTTATATCTAAAAAGGAAGCAAACTTTTTCTTCTATTCATACAAGGGGATTTTCTAATGCTCTTTATACTTGATACCACTAAGAAGGTACAGCAGTTCTTATTTAGGCATCGTAAAAGATGGTGCACCTAAATACGCGCCTTGTGCTCAGTGGCAGGGAGCTCACGCAATAACAACTAATACAGCAAAGCACTATATATGCATAGACGTAACCTAGAGATGACTGCAATAGATAAATATACAAAATACCTGTGTTTCAGTTGCAGCAGCAATGGGATTATACTGCAGTAACAGTACAACAAAAATTACCCCAAAGCCACCCCCCTGCAGTAACCCCCTCCCTCTCAGCTCCCCTGTGCCTCCAGTCCGCCATCGGTACTTCAGGAACTTACTTTCAAGCACCAGGACATTTAAAGGCCAGTTAACTTATCAAGGCTTCAGATTTCACATACACAAATACAGTATTTAAACCTAGAGATCTACCTCTGTCTTGTATTTGTGTCGTATGTCCACATAACTGTAAGAAAGTCGACGGTGTCCTAGGATGTATTAGGAGGAGCGTTGCCAGCAGGTCGA
>NW_008804177.1:0-1925 GCF_000699145.1 Aptenodytes forsteri
AGGTAAGGGAGTCTGGAGGGGCCACGCTCAAACCTCTGCGCTGCCCAGCTTGCCAGGGCGCCTGCTGTTGCAATCGCTGGGCAGCGACCGGGCACTCCGCTCCCACCAGGGAGCAACGACTTCATACAACCTGCCCAGGATACCGGCTACTCCCGCACAGCCGGACGCCCGCCTGCACCCCCAGCCTGCATGGCAACCTGCCGTGGGCACCCGCTCGCTTCCCTTCACTCCGGTGCTGCCAGGAACACCTGCCAGCCGCAACCCGGGGCTACGCAGGGACACACAGAGTGCCCTGAGAGACAGGAGCATATAATGGCCTGGTAACCTCATGCGTAAACTCTTTGCCTTTCCTCCTCCACCTTCGAAAACCTCTGTTTAGAAAACAACCCGGTGCAACGCGGAAGAGACTTACAAAGAGCGGGATGGCTGTGGTTCCTCTTATCATCAGGAGAGAAGCAGGAAAAATCCTGCTCTGTCAGTCAGTTCATTCCTGATAAGCTATTTTGTGACAGCAGCCCTGCAGGTGAGTCACCCTCCAGTGGCAGATGCTCGGGAGATTATTGCAGGTGACGGTGCTGCGGATAGACTGGTGTTATATTACAATACAAATCATAATTCCTGTTTCACAACTCCTGTTGTGGGTTTTAAGGTGTGCTTGGGCGGTCCTGCCCCAGTGTTAGTACAGCGCGGGCAGAGCAGCACAGGCACAGGGGCGGCGGGAGCATCGCCGGCCCGGGCTCCCTGGGCATCGGGGCACGCACAGCCTCCCCGTGTCCTGGACTGGAGGATATTTGCCGGGTTTCTGCAGGCAGAAGACCACGTCACAGCTGGATGAACATGGTGAGTTACCGACAGCTTTGCCCACCGCTCTGCCCCCTCCCTGCACGTCAGTCCCCAGCCCCTCGCCCCGGGAGCGAGCAGCCAGCACCCCGCATACCCCGCCGCTGGCTGCACTCACAGCCCAGGTCTGCCAGGAGCAGTTTACTGGCGATGAGGCAGCCCAGGCTCAAAAGAGCTGCTGCTCCCTGTCCCTAGCCCCCCGCAGCGTCCAGGCAGGGAATGATTTTACCCGCCTCTCTCAACACCCCGCCATGGCTGTTGGATACAGCACTTGGCTGTCCCCACGAGCTCTCGCTCCCGCATTTCTCTGTGGCTTGCCTTGGGCCTCTCCCAGACCGGGAAGCAGACAAGTAAGGCAGTGTGTCTCGCAAGTCTGCTCACCAAGGGGAATGTGTCCTTCTGGAGCGTCTTATCCTCCCCCCCGCCCCGAGATGGGGCTGGTTCTTAGGCAATGCCTGGTCAAGAGCCCGGCGCCCCTGCCCCCCAGCGCAGCTCCCACTGCGGGACTGCCGGTCCCTCTGCTCAGCACAAGGGACATGCTCGGCTCAGCTTCCTGTAGTGCCTTTTGCAAGCAAAGCCATGGGCACCAAACCCCAGCCTGGCACGCAGTCCCTCCCTAGGAGGAAAAGGCTTCCTTAACAGAGGGCAGCCACGTATGGCTCAGCTCGCTGGGCACTGTAAAACGCTCCACCGGCGATACACTGGGGCATCATCCCCTCGAGGGTGGGGAACTCGCTCCCCTGCACGGCAGCAACGGCTACACACACCCATGGGTTAAGTCCCCTGCAGCCAAGGAGTTAGCCCCGGATCCGAGCACCCTGCACCCTTTGAAGCTGGGTTTCGCATAGGAACATCCCACCTTCCCTCATTCAGAAGCAGCTGGCACAGCTACTCAGTGCACCACAGAGCCTTTCAGCCACACGCTGCGGAGGGCAAACGGCAAGAAGCCGACTGCGCCCCAGCTGCCCAGGCCTGCTCAGATGGCGCGGGTGCAGAAGTTCATTGGGAGTCCATGGCTCGTGGGCTGGCGTTTGCACCGCTGGAGTGCAGACTGGCCATAGCAGCATTAACATGCTTCCAGAGAA
>NW_008804178.1:0-1926 GCF_000699145.1 Aptenodytes forsteri
ACTGTCGTGTCCTTAAAAGTCCTTTTTTTCTTTTTATTTTTTTCTTCAAATGGTTGGTAATTACTTTTCTTCCTTTAGCTACGTGTTGGCAGTATTTGAGGTAGAAAATAACATAATACTGCATATTTTAGATACTTGGTAGTTAATTTTCTTGTGAAATTCTATTGTAGTATCTCCTGTCTAAAAAAAAGAAAACTAAATCAGCAGGTTGGCTGCTGTGCACAACTTGCTAGGTAGCTGCAGCTCAGGTTCCTGCAGTGAAAGTGAAGGTTTCGGGGTGGCTGGGATAATTTTAAATGCAGGGGGGTATTTTTCCGCTAGAGAGAAGGGAAGCTGCAGGAACGATTACTGTACTTCATAGTACTCATTGCTATAAAATCAGAGAGAACCTCAGTAAAAGCGTCGTTAGTGGCTGAGACAATGTCCTTTTAGACACCAGCTCTTTTCAGCAACCCACCATCACAGATGAGTGACTCATGTCTGCCGGGCGTTGGGTGTTAGTCCTTTCTGCCATACCCTCATTCCACTGTGTCTGTAATTATGCAGAGAAATATAAATAAATTCTTCACTGGAGTATACAGACTGTGAACTGTGTTCAGGAGCAGCCTCTAACTTGTAGAACTCCTGTTTTACTGGGTTTTGGTTTGCTGTAGTCAGTCACTGGTTTAATGTGTGCACCACAGAAACTGCTGCTTCCTGATATATTTCCTTCTGCTAGAATTAGCCAGAAAATTAATTTTAACTGTAGAAAAACTAATGCACATGATCCATATGCACAATGGCCAATTTAATTTTTAACATACTGATATAAACTCAATTTGTGTCATTAATGCTGATGCAACTTTGAAATTAATGTTATTTATCAGTTGTATGTATTGTTCAGAAGTAATGGTAAGAAAATAATGTTGTTGCAGTCATTTTACAACTGAATTCTTTTACAGTACTTTGTAAAGTTACTCTCCCCAAATAAAGAATAGCTATGTGATAAATGAGTTAACAAATTTCCAATTTTAGCAAGGAATCATAATACTATGTTTGGCTGTTAGGTAAGACACTTTATTTCATGGCCTCTGCTGTGGCCTGAGCCAGAGAGGCTGAGAATTGAATTTAAATGCATGTATACAAAGTGTGTGTGTGTGGTGTTCAATAGCTGTCATATGTTTAGACCCGCTTTTGTGTTAACACTAGGCTTTGCAGGCCAAATTTAGTGAATGAAATCAGATGTGAGGTAAGCGTTGTCATGAATAGCACATAGAATGAAATTTGATCAGAACGAGAAGTAAAACAGAGGTAAGGCAGGATGGATTCTAGTGAGCGATCAACATAAATATGGGTCATACACTAGAACCAGTGTGCATGAAGGGACTTTGCTTTATTGCCTTTCCAGCCAGAGGCTAGAGAAATTCAGCAACTGATCATTAACTCGCAGTTAAATCTAGTGCCGGCAGCATTCCTAGAATATTCCTAGTAGGTTTATTAAACTGCTACCCTTCTTTATTGCTGCTAAATACCAGCAGACATGAACTGACCTGAACTTCTTAATAAATAGATGTTTCAAGAAGGTTGTACAGTTTTTTCCACAGTAGTATTAACTGTAATGATTTGATGGCAGTAAAGTTTTTGTAACCTAATAAAATGTTGATGTCTATTTGTAGGCTCAGTTACCTCTGTCGCAGTAAGAGGTTGAGGGATGTAATTCGTGGGGATCTGCTGCCCTCAGCAGAGATGATCACAGCCTTGAGTCACCAGTATGGAGTTCCCCTAACTGATGAGGATCTCTTCGTTCAGAAACCTCCTTTACTCTTGGTTTCCTCTGATGATTATACAGTACCAGGAAAAGTTAGCAGAGTGAAACAGGCAGTATATTCTTCATTAGATAACTACAAAGAAATGTGTGTGCAGCGGAAGAAAGAAATAGCAGACAAA
>NW_008804179.1:0-1926 GCF_000699145.1 Aptenodytes forsteri
TTATGCTAAAATTTCCTCCAAAAAGTGTTAATTTCTGCCGTGTTCCACTATTGTAAATAATTTTTAAAAAATAGTTAATATCTTTACTTTTTTTGAAGTATACTTCTGAACAAGTTTGTTATAATGCAGACCTACTGCTCCAAGAGAATAGGTAATACAGATCTATGATTCTATCAGTAAATGCATAACACAAAGGAGATGTCATGTTTCTTGTTGATTTAACTCTGTTAGCTTTAGCAGAATCATGCTAGGAAATTGGACTGTGTAAATATGCCAAGACTTGAGCTATACATAAAAGGCAACAATACAGTTGAAGACTCTGGGTAGATGACCCATATCTCAGGAAATTTCTAGATGCAATGTATTTAAATTGGTAATATCTTTTCAGAAAATGAGGAGGAACCCTCTACTGCTTTGTCCTTTGACAGTGTGGCAAGGGCATTTCTGTGCTCGTCTCTTAAGCACTTTCTCTGGGGGCCTTAGGACTTTAATTGCCCAGGATTATTATTCAAATACTGGCTGAAATTCTATCTGTGAGCTAACCAGTGAGCAAGAGACAAAGTCAAATTGTCTTTGTGTCCTTCTTCCTTCCCCCAAATCCTCCAGCAAATCCACTATAGGATGGATCCATCTCTGGAGTACTTGGTAACTGTTAAACAGACATAAATCACTTGCAAAGCTTTGGGTGGACTCTTTACCAGTAAGTACTCAGTGATTCAAGAGTTATGAGGTCAGTTATGCCCAGAGGCATTCACTCCACAAATCTGTAGAAAATTAAGCACTGGGAGACTATTCTGACCCTGTGGAGAAGAAGTATGAATCTTGTAGCTATACAATACCACCTTCCATACAATTTCCACAGTAGCTTTCAAACTGGGAGAGAGGTGACAGTAGCCCTGTTTTGCTTATTGTTGGTTTAAGCATACCTGTTGAAGTACTTTTGTTTCCTCAGGTGCTTTTAAGTGCTAAACCACAATATGATTTATAGCTACGTTGTCTGTCTTCCTCTGAGGAATCTGCCACAAAGCCACAGCCTGAAGAAGGCTTCCGCGTTCATTTAATCTGAATGGGTTTTGAGAAGTTCCAGATAGCCCCAGAAGGCAAGAGTGGCTTCTCGCCCAGTGCTGTGAAACATAACTGTACCTAATCTCGGCTAATCTTGTTGAGAAAGCCCTGTCCTTCCTCAGGTACCATACTTTCACTATGCATACTATGTACATGTAAGAAGGATTTGACATGTGAAAAGAATTTGACCTTCATTTGAAAATGTTCTCTTTCTCTTTTTTTCTTCTTTAATCTTCCTGGACTTCTCTTAAGTGTGAGTTGGCTTTCAGAATTTATGCCTTGCCAACAGCCTTTCTAGGTGAGACATTATCCTTTGTCTGCATGTGATAACCAACAAAAGTTCTATACCTGACAACAGTAAAGCATAAAGGGGAGGGATGTAGGTTTTTATTGAGTAAGTTCTTTAATTTATATCAGATACATCCTCTAGCACCACACCCAACTTCTTTGAAGGTCCTATGAAATGAATATTTCTCTGAAATGAATATTCCTCTGAAATGAATATTCCTCCTGCAAACACCCATAGTGGACAGGCTCCTGCAGATTATGAACCATATAAAATACAAAGTACTTTGATGGCTGTGTCCATTCTGGGTTTGAGACTCCTAGACAGTGCTATTATGCATTGTACTGCCTATATTTCAGGTGGCAAATGACAAACAAAAAGATAAGATGTAAATGATCTCACTGAAATCATCATAGCCATCGTGATAATGCCATTTACCTAATTGTTAAAAATAAATCACAAACTTGCAGTGCTGCTGAGTCCATGTGTCCATGATCTCCAGAATGTTTTCAGTTTTCTATGAAGACTGTGGAAGTCCCATTAACAAAATTAGTCACAAGTTGCTGCTTTGTCTG
>NW_008804180.1:0-1927 GCF_000699145.1 Aptenodytes forsteri
TTTTTTTTTACTTTGGAAGAGGGTAGTAGGAAAATAAATTCAGCTCCTCTGCAGTTTGAAAGTTACTCTGAGCTAAGACATTGGTATGCATTCCCTTTTCACCAGGTCTCCCGGAAGCAAAGACAGATATCTCAATGGCTACCAAGGTGTGCTTTTCCTCCCCTGTGTTTCCCCTCTATTTCTTAATTCCTCTTCTGGCTGCTTCATTGTCCACATTCTATGACCCTTGTGTCATGACTGTCTTATAAAATGGATGTTCTATGTGCTTCATACTAATACTACTCTGCAAAGTATTTGCAAGGACTAACTTCAATTTGTTGAGACTTCCTCTCTAGATGATAGCTAAAGAGGATCCTCCAGGAGATGAATCAGAACAAGGGTAGGATTCATCTCACCTGACTTCAAACATCTGCATTACAGATTTCTATATATGAGCTAGTCGCGAATGCATTTCATAGTGGAGTTAAACAGGCACCTCTGGGGTGTCTGAAATATGGTATAGGAGTCGTATTCTAGAAGCACTTCTTGCTCTCCACTGATGTTTAAGGATGTTCAGGGGACTGCAGATTTCAGGCTGAAGTTCAAGGTTAAGTGAGGTGAATGCTGCCACAGGCATATACCTGATCTATAATACAAACCTAGGAAAGTTGTATTCCTTAGGCTACTGTGAACAATAGATCAAGTTAGACATTTGTTTTTAACTGAAAAATACACCATTGGCTCAAGGAAATCAACTGGTGAAGTTCACTGAATTTGAAGAAAAAATATTTCAGATTTGCGGTTACTAATTGTGAAAAACTGCTAGCAAGCAAAACAACGTTTCCTTTTAGAAAATGGACGGTTTTGTTCAGTCAGGAGTTTGAGGACTTTTTAGTCTGGAAGAACTGAAATTTTTGTTTGTGTTCCTTCCTCTTCACTTTGTTTATTAGGTTCATAAATGCTGCCTCTTTCATCCTGTATTTGAAGTGTAACACAAAAATGAGTTCCCTGATCTTCTTTACGATGCTGTTGGGCATTGACTCAGCGTGAACACTGGCTAGTCTGTAGAAAGCTGCGTTGTCTGTATGGATCCTATATGTTGATTTTCTTGCAGTGAGAAATAGTCTTACCGTGAATGTGTTTCACTTTCTATGGCAGGATGGCAGTGAAGTCCGTCTGTCTCCCAATCTCTCAGAAGGTGAGATAAAAGCCACTCAGAAGAGAAGAGAAAAAGTACTGATGTGTCTGAAAAAACTTGGGATTCATTGTGACCAGGTAAGCACTGACAGTCCTATTAAGGAAAGAAGGCTAACACTCCAGTGATGTGAATGGCACACAGAGTGCCATCTGAAGTGAGGTCCAGTCCCTAAGAAGCATCATCTGTCATCACAAGTTCTCCAGAGCAGACTTTCTGTCCACTGCTGGGAAAAGGATTCCGGCTGGGAATTTCCAAGGAGAAAAAAGGGAGTGGGACACTGAATTTTCAGTGGAATTTCCAGCAACAATTCCTATATTTATCAGCTAATTAATTAATTCATCGACTTGCCCTTGCATATATTTATATACATGCATATTCTTATAAATCTATATGTAAGTGTATATATGAATATATATGCACCATTTGGAAGACACGCACAGTTAACCGCCTGAATGTGTTTGTATCCTAATAAGCGTGCACACACACACCTCTCTAATCTCTCTGTGCGTTCTTGTGCACACATTCATTTCTACCTTTGAACCCTTTCATCCTCAGATGCACACCATCACATACACGATACAGGAACACTGGCCCCTATGCTTTTTCATATGCCGTGACCACAGGCATACAATACAACTCTGCACACATCTTTCTTTGACTCCATGCTCATTTTACCCTCATGGCATGCATGGTGGGTTGACACTGGCCAACAGCCAAACACCCACAGAGCTGCTCGCTCACTCCCCTCTC
>NW_008804181.1:0-1928 GCF_000699145.1 Aptenodytes forsteri
AAACCACAACCATATGCGATATACAGACAGTGGAAATAAGCCCTTAGACTTTGGAAGGGAAATCAGTGCTGAAACTATGGAGAGCAGTACTGGCTCTGGCAAGGTCTTGGTCTAACAAAGACCAGCCTTCTCCAGTGAGTAGTAGTACCAGTTGATTTGGACATAACATGCCCTGCAAAAGCTGGCCCCTTGCTGATCTAGAGATTCAGCAGGACAGCTGAGAAGCACCCAGGGTGCTCCTGTGTAGACTGACACTAGGCACAGACGCAGTACAGCTGATGAGCATGGTATCACGCTGGCATGGCTACAGTGTTTTCAGACCTCAGCTCAAGTCTGTCTTTCTGCATGGTCCTGTACTAGTTCAAGATAAAGCTTTTTAGAGGGAATCCTCCAAGTTATTTCAAGTAGACATTCCTCTTGGCTACATTCCTTTAAAAAGAAGGGACAGCATCACAGCAAGGAGCTGGGAGCCTACATCACAAGGAAGCAGAAAGCAGATGAACAGACAAGTCTCTGCAGCGATAGAAGGAAACTTCCTGTGGACCTGAGATTGCTGCAGTGCAGCCATTCAGTTGACTAAAATCAAGCCAGCAAGTAAGGACTTGTCCTGGACATTCACAGCAGTCAAGGGAAGGGTCTCTTATCTCTCTGCAAGCAGTCTGTCTTCAGACACGTAATGAAGCACAAACTATACTGGATGATACAGAAGCCTCTCCAGGCAACTATCCCAGATAATTAACCTGTGTGCTCCTGAAGCTTGACTGGTTGGTCACAGGTAACGTCAAGAGGGATGGTGAGCAGAGGAATATGATCATTTCCTGGTAGATTAAATGAGCAACCTGTTGAATTTGGAATCTTCTTAATGGTGTTTATACAAAACCACGTCAAGGTATACATTTAAGCAAGCAGATCACTTTGGGGATTTTGAATTAACCCATAAGATTCTTCCTGGCCTGGAGGCTCTGATATGTGAGATAGAACAGGATACAAAAAGGAAATGCTTTTTATTAGAATGATCATCTTGTTGTGAGATAGTTTTGTAGGGTATTAAGTTAGCAATATCTAGTTTATTACCATCTAAATAAGGTATGTTCTGGATATCCTTAGTGAGACAGAAATAAGGACACTGTGTTCTGTTTCCAAGAATTAAGTTTTCTTTGATGAAATCTTTTTAGCAAGTGAGTGCACTGCTGACTGTTACTGCTAAACCTTGGAGTATGTTGAACAAGTCTCACAACCTGTATTGGCACATGTCCTGCATGAAAGATAGCCCCTTAGAAGTTACTGTGGAATGGTGGAGAAAGAACAGAAACAAGCCAGGTGTTTGCTTTATGATAAGCAAAATTATGTATTTTAAATGAGGTACCAATGAACTGAACAGCTCAGTAGTAAAAAATCACAGCAGACAAAAGGTTTTTCTTCTATAGATGAAGAAGCCTGGCTTTGCATTATTTCAGCCTGGTCTGCTGTGCCATAGGTAAATAACAATGAACTCCCGACTTCCTCCTTCTATTAGCTTGCAAATAGCTTTATCTTTCTTTTTTTGTATTTTTGGAGACAGAGACAGTGAGAAAATTAGGACCATGAAGATCCGCTTGCAAGGTGCAAAAATGACATCTGAAAAGTAAGCTCTTCAACCTTTTCATGCATTTGAATACTACAGCACTAGGTAGATACTTTCTGGTGGGCATGTTAGTTCCCTGGCTTAATTCTGCTATGGAGTGAGTGTGAGATAGCAAGGAACTAGTTCTTTTTTCCAAGAAGTGATTTTGCATCGTGCAGGTGCTATTCTGAGTTAACTCCCTAGCAGCTTCCTGTCTTCTTGGGGCTTTATTTTCTTCATCTGTAGCTTGGCCATAATGGCTACTTCTGTAGTACGATAAATATAAAGACTGCTCAGGTATGTCTACGTCAGTTCCCTAAAAAAA
>NW_008804182.1:0-1929 GCF_000699145.1 Aptenodytes forsteri
GGGGGGGTGAGCGGGCAGCGGGCTCCGAGGAACCTTGCCCCCCCTCCCGGCACGCCTCTCCGAACCGCTTTCCCGCGCCGCTGTTGCGGGAGCTGTCGGCGTCTGTGCCGTCGTCGTGGCTTGCTCCCCTTTCCACCCGAAACGGCGTGCCCGTCGGCTTGCGAGCGCGAGTGGAGTTACTGCGGAAACGGGAGTACCTAAAAGTACGAAGTTAGTTGCGTGCTTGTCTGTGAGATTCGGGCCTTAGAGGAAAACGGAATTGCTGCTTATGTTTTGGGTAACGCTTTTCTGCGTTTCTGGGATTGTATTTTCTTGACGTGCTGTGGGAGAGAGCGGGGAAGAAAGCTGATGGTTCAGAGCATGGGTAACTTCCTTGCCGTGCTTTACGCTCCTGGTTAAGCGGTGGCGGTGTGACCCATTTGTTATAGCTAAAACAAGTCTTCTAGGGCGATGTCGTGAATCTCAAAGCAAAAAGTGCCTCTTGAGAAACGTGGAAATAAGTTATTCCTGCAAAAGGTGGTCTAGTAACGTCTGCGAAGGAAACGAGCTGTGTGATTGCAGAGTAGTTTTGCTAGCCTGAGCATTCAGGAGTGAGATCATTTAAAACCAAACAAACCCATGTGACTTTAAACAGAAAGTGTTAATGTGGTTGGGAGGGGGGCTATATTCCTTCTGTATTACGGCCATTAAAATTATCCTGGATCAGACTTTTGCCCTCTCTCCTTTCAAAAGTGAGATTAGACAGTCGTGCTAGAAGGCACTTGATTCCATTAGATGCAGCCTTAAATAGAGCCACTGTATATCCTGCAAAGTGAAAGTCGGTAACGCCGCTGAAAACATCTCGATGTTATTATGAGATCTTTCGCTTAGATCTCAGTTGGGGTGAGGAGGTCAAAGGAACACGTATGCTGGGTTGGTGTTCATTTAAAATAGGGTAGGTGCAGGTGTGGGGGAGCTGCTATATACCTTTTGTTCTAGCAAATCCAAGCCGCCTTTGCAACAGGCTGGGCTCGCACATGAATAGCGCGGTAGGACTGGGAGCGGAGCAACTTGAACTTGGTCCCAGTCCCACTAACTCCAGTGACACTTTGGTAGCTCGTTTACTGATTATTGCTGTCTCCTGTATGAACAGTCGGGGTAATGTGGCTTGGAGCAAAAGACCTCTGAATGATTTAGCCTTAGGTTTCAATTAGCTGTTTGTTACTGCTTCCTGCACAGGCAGAGAGAGAAAGGAGTCTGTGCTGGTAAACTGGTATCTTGCTGATCATCAGCAGTACGTCTTCCAACTTCAGCCCTGTAAATTAATAAGTAAGAATGTAGACGGGCGACATCAAATGGGACAACTATCAAAGCTATTGATGTCCTGTTCTGTGGAAGAGCATTAGCCTCCGAAGACCAGGCGGTGAGATGAGCTTTGTGTGGCTGGGATGTCAGCTCTCGCCTTCCCCGGGGCTCCTGGTGTGCGCCCCTGCGGGGGGTCGCCTGGGGAGCCTTCGCGCGGGGGGACTGCTGAGCAGGCTTGGTCTGGGCCAAGTGCTGCTGCCCTGTGTCTGCCTGCAGTGCCGCTGTTTTAGGAGATACTTGGGGGAGGATCAATTCGGTGACGGCTGTTATCAACAGTTTCGCATTATATTGTGGTGTAAATTTGTCAGTGTACGGGAAGATGGCTGCCAGTAAGGATAATAGTTGGGAGAGCGTTGGGCAACTGCAAACCGTAATGTTATAACCTGAAGAATGACTGAAACGGGTGATTCTAGCATGAGTGTTGGAGTCAATACCCCACTTTCTTTGTGGTTTGTCTGGCAGTGTTCTGATGAAAGACACGTCCTGGATTATCTCAAATCTGCTGCTTTGCCATAGGCAATATATGGGCTGTTTGGGATGAGATGAGAAATTGGCTCAGAAAACTTTAGATTTTTTTTTTTTTTT
>NW_008804183.1:0-1929 GCF_000699145.1 Aptenodytes forsteri
CAGATCTGTTCCTTCCCTTCTATACATAGGCATAAATTAGAAATTGCCACTATGAATTTACACTTATGTAACCCCTAAAAGAGAAAAGAATCAGTTGATGTAATTTTATTTAAAGGCCATCACTGTGTTTATATTCAAATATCATCTTTTTTTTCACTTCATCACTGCGATTCAGTGCACATAATGAACAAAGCTGCTATACTTGATCCATAACTAATTACAGAGATTGTTTTGCTCTAGTATTGATTAGAAACTGACATTCTTATTTCTGAAGCTATTGGGTTTGCCCTCTCAGAGTTAATGTGTACTTTACAACAACAAATATGAGATGTAGATAAAAGTCGTTTATCTATAGACATTTATCTACTTAAGCAGATGATTTGAACTCCTCAAGAGTTTAGCTATGAACCAAAAACTGTAAAATTTTCACCACCTTTAAGACACTATTAAACAGTTGCCTATAATAACATTTTTTCCCCCCCCCAGTCACAATATTCTCCTGTATGAGGATGGTCATGCAGTTGTTGCTGATTTTGGAGGTAAGGAGTTTTTATGAAACATTTATAAATTAACCTCAAATTCTCTAAAACTAAACATGTGCTGACTAAGAAAACGCTGAGGAGATTGCTCTTCATTTTGTTATTATGAGAGGACACAAAAGGCTTTTAGGGATGAGAATACCCCTATTTTTTGTCTCATCTAAGTTAGCAGGTGCTGTGGAGTACCCCACTGTTTATCTGAGAAGGAAGCCCAGATGATAGTGAGATGGATGCATCTCAGTTTGAGTAAGTTCTAGCAGTAGGTTAGAGGAAGAAATTGAGTGAAAATTCCTGTCATAGAAGATGTGCCCTCCTCTTTCATGGCAAGTGCTCAGGATCTGAGGATGATGTTATTGTGCAAGTCTGACTGTTGGCAGCCAAGCCCCATGGCAATAGGACAGGTTTCTTCCATTTTAGTTAAAAGAGCAGAATGTAGCTTGTTATTTCAGTTATGGACCTTAGTAACTTTGTGTTCAAAATTAGACCAGGCTATACCTTATGAATCTGTATTTCGTGCATTGTCTTGGTGTTTATCAGTCAAGCTCCATCAGAATGCATTCTTGTTGGTGCAAAGGTGGAGTTTAGGGAGCTGGGTTTGACCTAACTCCTCAGGAACTACTTGATTTAAGACATGCCCATTGTCACTGTGCAATATCACCACAGATGTGATCAGTAGAGATGCATGAACATCAGCTTAATATAGGAGGAGGGTGGTGGCAGCACGACCATATCTGTGAGGGACCCAGTGCTGACCCAGACCTGTTGTTACCCAGCCTGCTGAAGCAAGGAGATAGCACAAGGCTTGGACCACATGGGAGCAGCTGCTTGTCTGGGGCATTGCTGACAGTACTCTTATTCATACAGATGCACGCTTACGTGTCTTTTTCTGATATGTCAAAGGCATCTAAGTCCTGCTTGGGGACTTATTTATGTATCACAAAATGTAGCATATACCATGTTCACTATATTCATGCAAGATCTTGTCATTTTTAGGCGGGCTGCTTTTCTGACGTTAAATAAGACTGACAGGCTTCTGTGGGATTGCATTTTAATGCAGGGCTCAGTGACTGTTGTAAATCTAGATACAGTTATATTAACCAGTGCAAATAACCATGAGGTCACAAATTCTGAGCTGGATCCTCAGCTGCTGTAAACCGCTATTAATGTCGATGGAGCTTTGTAGATTTATGCCAGTGCTGAATTTAGCATGCAGGTTTCAGAAGCCTCATTGTCTGTACACATCCTTGTTGAAAACCAGCTTTCACAGTTCTCCTGGACTCTCAAAACCCCAGAGTTATTTAAAAAAAGCCAAACAAACCACCACTTTTTACCAAGACTTTTGTATAATAAGGTGGGTGTCTGTATTGGCTTGACAGTAATTTTTTTTTTG
>NW_008804184.1:0-1934 GCF_000699145.1 Aptenodytes forsteri
AATATATGCATGCAATTAAAAAAAAAAAATTGCACTTTTCACCTCAACCTTGAGTGTTAATTCTTAAGAATATGAATATGTTGAGAGGCTGGGATGAAGACAATGAATGAAGCAGTAATTCAGTTGAATTAGGTCTGTGTAGAGTTACTCTTAGATCTTGTAACTTAAATGCAGTGCTCTTTAGTATATTGCTGCCTTTCTTTTGATCATTAAAGCTGATCATTTTACTTCTCTGTTTCACTTAGTTTAGTCAACACAAACTGATTTGCCACTTTCACTACATACTTCGTTATGTGGTCAGGTTCTTATTTTGTAGCAAGAGGGATTTTTGCTACCTGAAACTTGCAATCCGGAGCTGTATTCCTCTGAGATTGGCTCTTGTACTCTGACATAATGGCAAAAAACCCCACCCAGTTGGTGAACTGCTTTGCATTCAGAAAAAGGGGAAAAGCAGATACGGAATTTTTTCTTCAGAGGGATGAAGAATGTCATCTCCGAGGGTTTTTCTGTGGCTGTGCAGCATATGCAGTGCCTATTGCTTAGGAATTAAACTAGAACAAAGCCTAGCCTATGATGATGATGCAAAAAGTTAACTGCATAGATGAAAGTCACAGCAGTACCTGTTTTGATTGTCAATATCAGTATGCCATCTTACTTTTCCTTTACTTATTTTTAAGTAAAATAGGTAAATAAAGCAGGTTAACTTTTGCACAGAATTGAGGATTAGAAAATACAGAAAGTGTTCAGGTTTTTTGGAAAGTACCAAGACTTCTATTTGCACTTTCCAGAAGACTGAAAGCAAACTGTACACAGGTAAATGTGGAATGGAACAAACCTATCAGGAAGTGGGATATGACACCATACTCTAGGAATACATTATGAATTAACAAACATAAATTTCTGAAATTTTGCTATCCTTGACTATAAGAGTTTCTTCTAGTTAATCATTATTGTAGAAAACTAAGGAGAATTATTGGTTTTAATGCTTTTAAGTAGATTGAAGGTGTTGTATGAAGTGCTGTACTAGTCATTGCTCTTAAGCAAACAATGTAATGTTTGCTTTTGTGGATGTAAATCCATTTCTAAAGTTGTTTGCTTCATAGGTAGTCAGTACTTAATTGCTTACTTTTATGTGAGGCTTAGGTCTGCATATGCACATCAGACACTGCAGCTGTGAAAAGCACTATTGATTTGTTGTCACTGACTCTTCAGATACCTTGATATTTTACCAATTTACGAATCCTTTTCTGGGAAGGAAATTTAATACTTCAAGGCCATGCTTATATTGTAGATGTCTTTGTCTTCTCAGAGCTCGACAAAACTGTCTCTTGGAACTGTTTCTTCTATTTAGTCTCTGTTATTTCTGGCCTTATGCATGTTGCCTGCTATCTGTTCTGTGTGTTATCACTCTTTTGAGTGCTGACTTTCTTCTCCTTCTAGGATCTGTACAATTCACCTGCAGTTAAATAATGCAAATTCAGTTGTTCAGAGAATATAGGGCTACTTTCCCTGCACAAGCAAATTTAACAGATCATTTGAAAGACCATCCAGAATGTGGTTCAGCCATGCTTGTTAGGTATTTTGACGTGAAAATGGTTGTGAATGGTACTTCTGCAACTTTTGGTATGGAACTGGTAACGGAATTTCTGGCAATATATACTCTTGCTAAAAATGACCCACAAGGTATAACAGGACATTTGCTTTGGATAATGTTTGTTCCAGGTTGTCCTAAAAACTTTTGATTTTTGGTACGTTCTGCCTGTAGATTTCAATGCCCAGAACTCTATCTGTTTTTCTTAGACCCTTCTTGTAAAGCAGCTGGATCATCACCACCTTTCAAACCTTTGTTCCCTTTTTCTTGCAACACAGATACTGGGTAGCTTTCATAGTATTACAGATGTACTCTTTCCCTGTCAGAAATGTTGTAGTGCAGA
>NW_008804185.1:0-1936 GCF_000699145.1 Aptenodytes forsteri
CAGATTCGACTGGCCCTTTCAAACCCCTAATGGGAGGGTGAATGTTGGTCTGCCCACCAGCATATAGATAACCTGCAAAATTGCTTCCTGAATGTGAGAAGTCTGTGGATTCCAAAATCTATGAGACCACTGGAAGGGAAAGACTTTGAGGATTAGTAAACACAAAGATTTTGTTTGAAATTCACGAATCACCAAATGCTGGAGTAGGATTCCTGGAAGAAGAACCAAGTATACCTCGTTTCTGTACATTTCTCTAAGTGTCTGCCAAAGGCCAGTGTTGGAAAGGGACTTAATTAATTGTTAATGAATAGTTAAATACAACCATTGCTCCTGAGTCTGCTCAGCCTGCAGAAAGCAATGGGAGCCTATGTGGGAGCTGCTGCCACTCACAGCTGAATGCATCGGCTTAAATTTATGGGAATGAGTGTAAACAGAAGAGCTGGCTTTGTATGGAGTCAACCATCAACAGAAAGACGGTACCAATTAAATAACGTGAAAGAGGATCTTAAAACTCCGCAGCCATCACTGGAGACAACAGCAGTCAAAACTGGAGTTTGGAGAGATGTGAAGAGCCTGCCCGCCAGCGAGATGGCTGACTGGGCAGACACAGCAGCTCAACACAAATGATACGAGGAATTTTTCTGAACATGCCAGAGCGATGAGTGAGCGGAGCTTGAGTTTCTGCTGCATACGTGGAGTTTCCTACTTGGTGTGAAGATCCGGAACTCGGGCTGGAACAAAATTCCTTCATCCGGGACCTGCTCCAATGGCATTACATTAAAACCTTGAACAACACATGCCGCATATAGCTGGAGCAGCACCCAGCTTACAAACAGCATTCCTTTGCTGATCTTCTCATACAATACTGAGAAGAGCCTGGCTATTTTTCATGGTGCGTTCAGATAACCTCTGTACTCATGGTGAAGAGTTGTCTCTTGAGTCTTGCAGCTAGTGGGATCATTAGGTGTCCAGGGTCAGGTCATGGTCTCCCATGCTATTTGTGACACAGACCAGGAATGAGGAGAGAATTTAATTGCTTGGGTGGAGAAGTGGAAAGTCCTTCCAGATGTCAGCATGCCCTTTGCACCACTTCCCAGGGCATGTATCTGTAAACTGGCATTGTGGGGGATTTGGGCTGAAACTGTCCATTGATGGCTATTGTTCAGTGTTTAATGTGGTAGCAGTAAAACTCCCAGGAGCTATCTCTATCCTCTCATTGTAAGAAGGAAATTGGTTTTCTGACTACTGGACCGAGATAGACACTGAATTATTTAGTGGAGCAACCTCAAACAGGTATGCTGTGAAAACTTACTTTAGCATCTCATTCCTTTCTTACTTTCTCCTCTTACCAAGTTTGACCCACAAACTTCGAGTTTTCATTTCCCATGGGCCAACCCACAAACTTTGAGATTTCATTTCCCATGTGCTGCCTTTACCAGGAATACACCACCAAACACTCAAAGAAGGTCTTGTGCTCATTCCCAGCAGTCCATCGTGCCTATTTTCAAGAAGTTATCATGGCTGAGGTATTTCTGGGAGATTCAATGCCACAGGGGATTCAATGCCTGTTCTGTGCCGAACCACGTGAGTTAACATCTCACAAAAACAGGCATGGCAGTTCAGACCAAAAGTTCCTCTCTGAGGAACTTGCTCTTCATCAGCAATAGACAAGGGAAGAAAACCAGGATGTGCTGAACACAGCAGGAGGTGGCACTGTTCCTTCTCACCCTTCTCCTCTGGAAAGTACTGTGGGACAGGGACCACCACCACTACCTCCTCTGCCACCACCCATTCCTGGGAAGGTTATGGAGCAAATTCTCCTTTAAGCCATTTCCAGCCACTTGAGCAGCACAGAGGTAACTGGGAATAGCCAGTATGGGTTTAATAAGAGAAAAATCATGCCAGATCAGCTTGATGGCTTTTATGATGAAGCTGC
>NW_008804186.1:0-1936 GCF_000699145.1 Aptenodytes forsteri
TCGCTATCAGCAGACTTTTTTTATCCTGTTCTTTCACATTGCTTCAAGCAGTCTGAGCACTTGCAGATGCCCAGGACAAGTACAAGATCTGTGTTGCCAAATGAACTCGTTGGGGTGCCTTAAACTTCCCTAGCTGCCAATACCGCAAAAAGTGGCAAAGACTAATGGGTACAGTGGAGAAATAAACATAAAGGGTTACCACTTTCTTGGCAAAGCTGTGGATGAGGACGTATCACTTGAATCTTGGAAGCTGATTTTCTGACAGATACTCCCACACTTTGTGGGCAGAACTGTCACAGGCAGATCTAACTGAAAATTTTTTTTGAGAATAGTGAAATTTCATTCCTTCCTTTCTTTCTTCTGAAATTATAACTGTAACTAATATTTCATGTCAGATTTGCTAACCTTGGAAGTTAGTGTCATATCTTCCCTTCCGTAAGACAAATAGCAGTATCAGTCTTCCCAGATCTTTGCTAGTTTGGAGCAATGGTGATCCTAGACACTTCTGTGCTTGGCACAGTACAAGGATGAGAAAACCCCAGTACATCTGAAAGGACCATTCCTGGGCAACAGGGGAATGAAGGTGGAGATTTTAAAAATGAGGAGACCTGGCAGCCTGCCTCCTCCAAACTGTATTGCAGATTAGGTGTCCAAATCTCCCTCACTTAAATTTTAAAGGCTGCCTAGACCTTCATAGCATTTCAGTATCAGCCTCTCAGAAATTATAATAGTTGGTATTTGTGAGCTAGTACTAGTTGTCCAATGTGGCGAGTGGAATGACACCACTAGCTGACACTACTTTGCATGACAAAGAGTCACTATGAGAAAATATAACCGAAATATGACACTCTTGCTATGATGTGATTCATTAGAGTCAATCATGTCAAACTGACTATGTCGTCACAGCTGTTCCGAATCTCTCCTCTGCCTTGAATTTCTTTGGGTTCTTTCAAATAGTGGGAAGAAAAGTGTATGGAGTACTTGATATTTTTGCTCAAGAGAGGATCAAAAGACATAACTTTTGTTTGTTTCTATTTAAGCCCTATCATCATCCTGCGTGTCTGTCGGAAGAGCATGAGCCATGTCTCTCAAGCTTTTTCTGCCAGAGAATATCAGGTTTCTTTGGGAAAGAGATGAGAACAATGTTAAGAAAGTGATGGATTATTTGGATTTGGGTGGAAAATCTGGTTCAACAGTTTCTCCACAGAGATATCATATGGAGCCAGGGCACAGACTAACATAACAAGAACTGTAACTATGTTTTTTTCATGTCAGGATGAGTTGTCCTGAAAGTGGAATGGAAGTTGGAAAATTTGCTAAGCATAAATTTATACACAGTGGAAAATAATCAATCTAAACTAAGCAAAATTGTAAAATGATTGGCTTTTGAATTTTTAAATTATGGTCTAAATAGATTAAAAGAAAAAGAAAAACTTGTAGCATTTGAAATAGTAGATTAAAATTTTCAGAAGCACTTGAGGAGCTTTTGTCCAAAAGTCTTTCGAACCTACTAAACCACTTGTTTTTAAGAATTTCTTATGTAAATAAAAACAACCCAACATTTTAGCACGGAATGTTGAACTGTTTCTGTCTTACTGTTGGCAGGTACTTACTGACATTGAAACAAGATTGTGGAAGATTAAAAAAAGAAATGATGGATGAGCTGTAAATGAAGTTGAGATGAGTACAAAAGATAAAAACCCATCTGTACTGTTAATTGAATTCTGGAATCACTGACTGAAGTTCAGGAAAACACCTGAAGCTGACTGAAAACCTTCCGCTGAATTTAGTGAAGCCAGGTGAATACCACAAGTCTGCAAAATTAAGGAGCCAATTTTTAAAGTGGGAGCATTCTGAAAATGGTAATAAATACTCGTTTCCAGCTGAGAACCAGAAAATACCAGGAAAAGCCTGGAACAGAATTTAGGAGGCATCT
>NW_008804187.1:0-1936 GCF_000699145.1 Aptenodytes forsteri
GTTTTTTCCCTGCCACTTATTTAATCTGCTGGCCTCCTATGAGATTTGATTTGGTTATTTTATATTTCACATTTGCTGTCAAGGTCTTTTTGAGGGGAAAAAAATTGTCTAAAATGTGCAAATCTGAAATACTTCAACACATTCTTATAAACAAGCAGCTGTTTAAAATGTGATAAAAATATGGTACAATGTTATGTTATCCATCTTCTCTGCTTTTATTTTTCACCTGAGCATTATATTTCAGATTTTTCTGCTACAACAATCTATGCATAGATCAGATTAGATTATTAGATTATTATTCCTTAGATTATTATTCCTTATATGAAAGATCAGTAAAAGTAAGGGATTGGTTTGCATTTTAAAATACATATGACCTCTTTGTGATGAAAATTGCAATAATGCAGAGATGCTACACTCTTTGTTGTCTCATCTTTCATGGTGGTGTTTTCCCTAGTGCCATTTTAAGCCCTGCTCTTACCTACGTGAAAAGTACCTTCAGGCATTTGTACATCCTCGAAGCATCTTTACCTTTCCTCTGGTGTCTGTGGCTTGCCAAGTACTGGAAGAGTTACAACCTGTAACTTCTGGAAGACAGAAGTATTTTTGTATCTTCTTTGCCTCTGCCTTTTTTTCTTCTCAGTTAATTGTCTTTGACAATTAATTTAACAATTGAAAAAAGCTAAGTGTAAAGTTGCACAAAGCACTGAATATGAGAGCACAATTCCAAAAGTGGGACCTAGTATGGCAGAAGGTGTTTCTTTAGGAGTGAGCAGTCTGACCATCCACGCTTGTACTTGCTTCCGACCTCCCCCAAATAAAATAGTCTGAAGAGTCTGACCAACTGATGAGTAGGCAGAATGCCACCTGAACACATGGGCATAAGTTTGGGCAGCAAAGAAACCATGTCGGAGCACCAAATGTGTTTGCTGGATCCTGGATGGCAGAGCGTGGCATCCCAAACAGCTGTCCACATTGAAGTTATGCATCAGTGGACAGGAGAATGTGAAAATGCTAATCTAGCTTTTGGCTGGGTCAGTTTAGAAAATGCCTGTTTATCTGCATAGAGATTTTGGCTCTGTAACATTAATCATGGTGATGTACAAGGGACATTAGAGAGCCCCAGAGAACCCTCTATTATTTATCAGACTGAGAAAAATTAACATATCCAGCCAAAATAGTAACAGTTGCCTTTCTGCTGGGATGCCAGAAATGTATTGGCTTTTGCATAAGTGATAGCAGTGGCCATAGTCATTTCAGAGGTACCTCATTTCACTTCTGTAAAACTATTACTAATGCCATGTCCTACTCAAAGGACACAAGGCAAAGCATCCTTTGGGCCTTCTATTGTGGCATCAAGACAAGTACAATATCTGCTTTCCAGAAGTAGTGGGCGATTTCGCTCTAGTGAAAGAAGAAAAAAGTACTGACTACTTCAGACCTTTAAAATATACTTACCAGCACTAGATGTAAAATTTTTCTTAAATTTTCTTGAGTAGCAAAGAGGCTTCTTCAGAACTGTGAGGTGAACCTTTGCAATTAAGATTTTTATGCAAGAATGGAAGATGACGTGTTTTCCAGGAGCTTAACTCCTCCCTTCTGATTCATAGGGTCTGCATTCAAGAGTCAAAATCTTGTACTGAGGCCTTGTAGCCACCCATGTCTGAGGAGAAGAGGGATTTCCCAATGATATGTTGTAGCGTTATACATGGAGTAGAAATTGAACCCCAATGAACCCATCTATGGGCATCTTCGTCTTTCTGCAGGGGGTTGTACTGAATTCTCAGGGAGAATTCTGAATTCAAACAGTCAGGATGTATTATTTCCAGGATATACGATATCGAGGTACCAATCATTCTGTACTAGATGCAGCCACAAAGAAATTGTAGTATGGGCTAGATCTCTGGTTTAAAAGTTATACTATTTCATATGGCTAAAA
>NW_008804188.1:0-1938 GCF_000699145.1 Aptenodytes forsteri
TTTTTTTTTTTAAATAACATTTACAGTTATCTACAGCCAAAGCTTACCAAGTCTCAGCCCATCTAAACAAAAAACAACCTATAATCTCATCTTTACAGGAAAGTCACAACCCACTTTCAGTTAGACAGCAAGGATAATATTCTTGCATAACACAGAATATCTTAGGACTGTTCTCAGTACCTGAGAATTCAACAGTACCGAAATGTGGATGACTCCAGGGTCATCTTCCCTTTTTGAAGTTCTTTGGCTTCCTCAGTTCAGAAACTGGACCTATGCTGTGGATTAAACCTCATTTAACCCAAACCTCATTTTCTATTCCTGCCTCCCTCACAACAATAAGGGAGGTATTTAGTAGTGGGAAATGCTTGTTACTACAAGCATGTACTACAAACTACATCTGTGTTTGATGTAGTACCGTTTCCCTAATGGGCCTTGAACAATTTCCATGTTTTGAAAGCAGAGAGATTTCCTTTTAAAAATGAAATCAGCAGTCTGATGGGAAGTTGACCTCCATGAAATATTTCCTTCCATTTTCACTGTCATCTGTGGCAATCCCCTACCACTTTCCCCGTCTTCTTTTATTCTGCTCACATGCCGATTTTTAAGCGGTTATGAAAAAAACATGACCTGCAATTTCCAGGTGACCATGAACTGTTGCTAGGCTGACTCCCCTACTGCTTTAACTGTTGAGGTAGAAATCTTCCCCACTTCAAAATACAACAGGCTCTTCTGCCTTTGAACGATCTCTGTAGCATACGCCAGCAAGGAGGCAACGTTCTTCACTGACAAAGGCACTGGCACACAGTTCCCAGCATGGACCCATCAGTATGGGTGTTAGCTCATGTACTGTTATTTATTTCTGAACTCCTAGGTACTGCCTTTAGAGATACAGGTGAGGAGTTATTTCTATATTAAAGAGAAAGCAAATGCATGCAGGTGAACTTTCCAAGATTACCACTCAGGCTGCTATCAGAGTTAGCAGCTCAACCTTTGAATATTTTATCCTCAGCTGCTTCAAGCCAGCGTTGTGACCCCCAAGCTGAGAACTCCTGTTACAGATTAGTCAGCTTCTCTACTTTTGAGAAGTTGACTTTTATGCTGTGTATCACATAACTGCACCTGCACCTTCACTGGAGCAAGAACTCGCCTTTAGGATTTCACTTGCAATTTCTGCACTGCTCAGCCTAATGGTTACAACAGTCCCTTAGCAAGCAGTTGCATCCTTGAAGAGATTCTCTTCCATTTCCCATTAAAAATGTGACAGACTCACAACTTTGGATGTCAGTATTTATGGGTCACTTTCTTATCCAAAAATTGGCATTTGCATTCCAGCAATGACATCCCTGGTCTCAAGCTTCTAATGCCACTATGGCTGCTCCTAACATTACACCTCAAATTCATGAATCAAGACGATTGCAAAACCCAGGCAAAGGCCCAGATTATTTGCTGTGCCACCACTGTTACTTTACTAGCTGCTTCAGGTTCACTCCCAATTTCCAGTGTCACTGAGAAGCAAAACTTCACATCATCACAGCTCCTTGTCCGAGTGGAGTCCTCATCCAGATTTCCATTGAAAACTACTCTGTGCCACCTCTTCCAGCATGCAACTTACTTGTTTTGAAAAAGAGATTCCAACCCAACTCCACCTAATTGTGCCAAAAGACTAGCATCACCTCCTCACGACCTTGTCCACCTTCAAGAGCCTGAAAGCCCCGGCTCCTTAAATTTCCAGCTGAAATACAGTGAGTGACCCCCGCCCTCAAAAAATCAGAGGCAATCCACCCATAGCTTCCCGCTCAGTTCACGCATGCATGAAATGGACAAAGGAATAGTGCCACATGGAGCAAGTCTTGAGCAATACCATTCACGGAATGAATTTAACTTCCCCTTCAGTTGGAAAGGATTGTAATCTGATATAGAATCATAGAATCATTGAGG
>NW_008804189.1:0-1939 GCF_000699145.1 Aptenodytes forsteri
CTGAATGCAAGGATCCTTTCTGAATATGGGATTTCAGTCTCTTTTTAAAATTTTGTCCTCCAGGGCTTGCTCCATACCTTGGAGGGACTTACATGAAACAGAACTTTGACTTGTATCATAGCGGGAGTTTCCCACAAAGTCCAAACACCAAACTGAATCTCTTCTTTTAATGCACTGTCTGATCCATGCAGAGTAAAAGACGTGCCAGAGGTGGATTTTGCTTCCTGAAGACATAGCGCCGGCACTGAGGGCTGTCCAAATCATGACACTGCAGGCCGCAGACTCCAAGGAACACAACATGCAGTCTTCCATTCAGACTTCAGAAATCCTTGTAGTAAGGTTAGTCCATAGGGCTGACCTAGTACAGCTGATGGTACCCTTTTACCGTTGTACTGTCCTCTGAGGAGCTCAGCAGCTGTGGAGCACAGCAAAAGATCCAGAAGTTTGAGACAGCCAAACACCTTCCTTCTTCACGAGATTTTCAACCCTTCGGCTTTTGATCGCGGCTAGGAATGACACTAAAGCAAGCAGCCTTTTTCTTGGTATTTCCACAGTACCTATTCAAGTTCTTGCCAGAAAATGTCCTTAAAAATGGCCTTAATTCTGGGCCGCAATTGAAACGTAGAGCACATAAACTCAAACCACGAAAGGAAATGGGCTGAAAAGGCAGCTTGGACATGACATACTTCTCTGCTCCTTGACTAAGAGCAGTCTGGCCAAGTCATTGGGAGTCAGTGGGATGTTGCTATGAATTGCATTGGTTCCCAGTTGTTCTCAGTTTGTTACTCAGTAACACGCTTTATTTGGTGGCAGTACCAGTTTTATGATTCCTCCTGTCCTCATGTAGTAGAAGATGCTGTCTCCTCAGCTGGATGATCCTAGACATTTTTGGTGTTGTGCCATCTGTCTGATAAGGCGACTGAACCAACTTAAAAGTCTCTCTCTTCCTAGTTCTCTCTGAGCTGAGCAGCTGCTGTGCTCTGTGGTGGGGTTACGGGCTTTCGGAGCAGGCAAGAGTACCTGAAATCAAGACATTGAACACTCTTGGTTGTTCTGGCAAAATATTAATGTCCAGATAAGCAGTGCTGATATTTCTTGAATGTTGATTTCTCTCATATACCGTAGAAGGCATGTTCTATGTCTTTGTGATGTGCTTCTTTAAAATAACAGAAACAACTCCACCAGAGAGAAGCCCTTCCTAGAGCTAACTGGTATCAGATATGGGGTAGTTTTTCTCTGGCAGTGGAGTATAGAGAAAAGGATCACAGGCAGCACGCCTGCAGAGATTCAGTCTGAGTCCATGCTAAAGAGGGAGCCAGGTTTGAAAGGTGCCTTTTCTTTCTTTGGTTTTTGTCCCCCAAGCTCTCTCTCATGCATTCCATGCATAAGAAATATGACGCAAGCCAGGACCTGAGACAGGCTGCTTGTGAATATGTTTTCCCTTTGCTTAGTAGTCTACAAACTGAGGAGCTACTGAAAAGAAGATATGAGGCAAAAATAAACCCAGAATGAACAAACAAAATTATCCTGTAAAAGTATAAACTTGGCCCATTGATCAATTTTATTGCTAAGAACAAGAGGTTAAGATGCACCATTTAGATTTGTGTGCTTAATTGATTTTGATTTCTTACTTCCATTTTTAATATTATTTTTCTGCCTGGTAAACTCTGTTTGATCGTCTTCAGAGAGAAAACAGTTGTTAAAGATTCATTACTGCCATTTTTTACTCGTAGGATTTTTAATAAACTACAACTTGCAGACACTGTGCTAGCATGGGGAAAATGAGTATTTTATAGAAGTGTGTAAAGAAAATAAATCACCTATCTGAGAATATAGGCAGGTCAGGCTTTTACTGGCATCTAGTAGTCGAAAAATAGTTCATATTTTTATGTTCCACAACCTTATCTTCTATCACGCCTTGTAAAGAGTGTATTTTTTT
>NW_008804190.1:0-1941 GCF_000699145.1 Aptenodytes forsteri
TGTGTGTGTGGGGAACAGTATTCAAACTGAGTCCCAAATGGGGGTGAGGGGTAGGCAGGAATGTTTAGTTTTGTTTTTGTGGCAGTAGCAGGTAACAATTCCTACCTCACCTCCCCTACCTCCCTTTCACAAGTCACATCTTGACTAAGTAGAGCCAGTCAGTAGCCCCACTTTTTGGAGTTGCTCCACAATGCATTTAATTCAGTATAGGAATAAACAACTTAATGAAAAGCGTTCTCCCAGATCTTAAGCAGGTCCCTTATCTGCTTCATAGCAGAGTCCCACAAACAAGCTCTGATGCAAGGACTGTGCACTACAGTCCAGAAACATCATCAGGAACCACCTCACAGCTACTTGCTGTTGAACTTCTCCTAAACCTATTTGCTGCCACTTCCTAGTCTCTGAGATAACCTAACTAGCTCAAAACCAACACGAAACCAAGTTAACGTACTGCAACAAGAAAATCCACAGGACGTACCAAGGAGGCCCTGCACAGGATAGACTGCCTGTTCCCAGCAAGTTTCCTCACTGGGACTTGTAGATAGAGCGTTCTCATCATCAAGATGTAGTACAAACCACACCACAATAGCATCTAGTATTCCTCCTTCAGTGACTGGCAGGCTGAGCTTCCAGGGCTTTCTAGCTGCAAGGCTTTTCAGCTCCTGACCAAAGTGGAAAGAGAAAAAAAAGCATGAGAGTTTCTTTCCATAAATAAAATGTGTTTTTTATTACACTAAGTCACCCAAATTTCTGTACCAGTCCATGAGGGCACCCAACAGAAACCTGAAGTTAACAAGCTGCTACAATACCAATTATCATCATTAGTACTCACTAGCATAGGAACCGTCTTCCCACATGCAAGTGCAATTATCCACATGACCAACCTGTATCCATCAGCCATTAGAGCAAACATGCCTACATCTAAGAACATACATATTTAAAAACACTGAAAACTGCAAGAAAGGCTTTAGGCTGGCAAGGCTTGCCTTATGAGAAGTAATAAAAACAGAGCCAGTCTTTGGGCTGGATTCAAGCCAATGCTTAGGCACATGCTTCACTTAAAACCTGTGTTCAATCAGTTCTAGAAATACTGTATGTAAGCACTGAATTTGCTCGAACAGAGGTTCAGCAAAATCATTACAAAAACACTAAGTCAAAGATCTTTGAGGATATTTTCTGTGGTACCTGGGCTATAGGCTTTGTGTAAAAGCTCAGGCATGTACAATTTCACTACCGGGAAGAACTAAGATCTCCCCTAAAGGGATCAGATTATAAATTCTCCAATACTCCTAAAAGGTTTTGAATATGTAACAGGAATTAAGCCTTCTTCCATGTACAATTTTTCTTCAGTAATTACCTTCTGCTACCAACATTCACAAACATAAAAGGCCCAGCTTTAATGTCTTAGACAGTTCTGGCATAAACCAATTAACAGGAGGTCAAGCACAAGGGACCAAAGATTCTTTTAGTCACAACCACACTGCTTAGTAACAGCCTTTCCTAAACATTTATCAGCTTCCTGATCTGCTTATGTCAATATTTGTCCTCTCTAAGTTTCAATCTTAAAAACCACAGTGCAAACAAGAAGTTCCACTCTAAGAACATGAGTAACTCTCACATGCTGCATTTTTTATTTTTCCCTCTTTATTCTCATTCTGTGTTCTCCAAGAGTTGGTCTACCTCTCTTCTCACAACTGAGAGATGGCTGAACAATGCCTGTGTTAAAATTACTGGATGCTAATAAAGTTCATAATAAGATCTCACTGCTCTTCAATAAAAGTGCTTTGCTGCTAGTCATTTTTTCTGTACATCCTCAACTGGAGAGGAAAAGAGTAAGTTGAAGCTTTGCTGGCAGTAAGCCCCCTGAAGCAAGACAGCAAGAGCACAAGCATGCATCTGTTTCTCTGTATTAAAATATTAATAATATTTATTATATAATAT
>NW_008804191.1:0-1942 GCF_000699145.1 Aptenodytes forsteri
AAAAAAAAAAGGAAGAGAGGAAAGCAAGTGAAAAGCTCAAGTGGACTTGTACCAGTCTAATGACAATCTTTGGTTTTTGGTTTTTTTTTACTTTTCCTTCCAGAATGTTTTAAATATCAGGGTTTTGCATCACGGTTACACTGATCCAAACAACTTAATGTTTACTGAAATCAAAGTCCTGGGGGTGCCCACCAGTGTTAAGCAGGTGACCGTATCGCAGAACAGCAAACAGAACAGCGCAGAACAGACAATTGCATTGTCTCACACCATGGACTACAATGATGCCAAGAAGGTGAGATGCCATTTGCAGGGTAATGCCACCTTCACAACTCCATATGTGCTCTTAAACCTTTGGAGATTCAGCTCTCAGCTGTAATACCATTTTAAAAATAATTTTCAGCAAGATACATAAGCTGCCAACAGGTAATGATTATATAATACACTGTTTAATATATAGTAAATATTGTGCAGTAAGTGTGGTAGAGCTTTTACGCATAGAAATTACTGCTGAGGAACCGAAACCTCTTCTGACAGTGGAAAAGTGGTGGATTTTGGTTTGTGCTTGGTTTCCACTTTTCCTAATAGCTTACTTGCAACTTGTGAGATTTGAAGGAAGAAAAAGCAACCAGAAGTATTTTCATACTCTCTACATGACCCTGTTGTTGTCAGTCTTGTCTGACAACATTTTCATTTCCCAGCCCTGTTTGCCTACCACCATTTCTTATTCTGTCACGTCATATTTGGGCTGCAGGCATTGCAGCATGAGGTTCCTACATGTACAAGTCAAATCCCACTTCTAAAGTTATCGGCATGGGTTTCCATCTGCATGGGTCGTGCCTGCCCAGGGCACTTCCCCCCTGCCACCTCCCCAGACAATCAAGCCAAGCACTCCTAAAGGCAGCTGAAAGAAGTGTGTATAACTGTATTGCCGTTCGAGACGGCACTCCTGTGGAGCATCCTTGAAATATGAACAGAACTGCTGAGGCGTTCAGTCTTGCCAGTTTTCTGGTAGAAGGAGACTGCCTAACCTCTTCTGTCACTGGGATCTTACTACCCTTCCTTTGAAATTCAGTATTCTGTTAAGTCTTACTTCTTCCTCTCTTTCATGGAAAGCCAGAACCGTATGAGTTCTGTACATAACCAAAAAGATGAGTTAAAAATGCAACAGAGAATGGAAGTATTTCCTTCTGCTGTTGGCTTTTTGATGGAAAAAAGGGAATTCATATGCACAGTTGAATTACAGTGTGTTCCAAGTTTTGCTGCCTTTTTAAAATTCCTTTCTTTCTTTTTTAAATAAAAGGAACCTCAGCTCTAAAAGGGCTTCTGAATGAAGGGAAGGGATCAGAGCCTCATGATCAGACATCCCAAATCTATGCTGGTTAAGCTATGTTTATGGTGATACAAACACAAAAGCGAAGGAAGAGGAATAAATTCTTGTAACCTAAAATGAGAAGGCACCATATTCTCTATCGAAGACAGACAAAGCAGTGGATCTTCAGGGCAGAGTTACTAACTGTTTGCTTTGTTTCATTTTCTCACAGCTCCTGACAATCACCAGGCTTCAACTTGAATTAGGCAAAGACTACACTGTGCAATGGAGCTAAGATGCCTGCCAAACAACATTGGCCATACCACTGAATTTTCTCATTGTTTTAGAACTATCTTTCAACCTTCATACTGCCTCTTTGGCATCTTAAAATACTTTTAATTATAAACATACTAGTACAGTCGATTCATATTAAGATATTATGTGTATAAAGCAGTCACGTTTCAGTACTGTTGAAGGTTACAAGGTCTCCATGCGATGCAAAATCTGTATTTTAAACAGTATGGCACATCAGTGTCACTTCGTCTTTCAAAACTGAGAACTGAATGTAAAACTCCGTGTTTTTTCAGAGTAGAATCTCTGGCTGACTTCACGTGTGCCAAATTTTGTAAAAAA
>NW_008804192.1:0-1944 GCF_000699145.1 Aptenodytes forsteri
TGCTTAGTTGCTGACTGGGGTTAAACTACGGCAAGAAGGCACCTGCAGTTTGTGGCACCTACAAGCAATGAGAGAAAGAAATGAGGAAGGAGAACTTTGGGAGGTGAGAACAGTGAAGCACCAGAAAGTAAAGGAACAGGTATTCTTCCTTCCCACAGAGCTACTAGCAAGAAATAGGCACGTGATTCTTTCCCTAGGGTTCAAGATCATCACTGCACTGACTCTAAGGGATATGGACATGGCATTTTGTGTCAGGATGTGATTTCCTGAGGGATTTTAAATATTTCTATTTTAAGACGTTCTGCAGTCCCTAACTGGTACCTTGGAATCTATTGACCTCTCTCATGCAACAAAGGTAAAAGTTGCTACACTCATCATTCACCTCATGTGTTTTCTGCCAAGAACGGACCCTCATGTGTGATTCAGGTAACCACACTCTTACGTATCACAGCTTTCACACTAATTACAAGAAGTCTCTTGTTGTGATTTACGAGTTCTTTGCTGACCTGCAAGCCAACTCTTCCTTTTGGTTTGTACACCATGTTCCTCCTCTGGACGCTACATACTGCTGTTGGGAAAGACATTCAGCTTTTAATTCCTAGTTACTCCTAGATAACATACAACCAGGGGCTTTCAACTGTAGTTTCTTCACAGTTTCATGCGTAGTACAGCAGGCTGGGAAAAAAAAAAGTTCACATACATTGCTGAAGTGGAAAGCTAAACTTTTTTTGATTTATTTTCTCCTTTCTTCATCATATTTTCCTCATTAAAATGAACTAGTAAAAAAGAATTATTACTCAAAAAAATTTTACTCTTTGCTTTTATAAAAAGACGTCCCCTTCCTTCTTCCGCCCCTAAAAGGGAACAGATTTAACCAAAAGGATCACGTCTATCAGATGTATGTTTTGATGGAAAAAAGCAATTACAGAAGGAAAAAAAACAGTTTTCCTCCCTGTTTTCTTGCAGGAGGAAGAAATATCTCAGTATATCCCTCTTCATGAACATCCAATTAGAGTTGCTTCCAGAAATTCAGTGAAAGGAAAAAAATCTCTTTTGCCTGTTTTATGAGACAAGAAATAAAAGAATATTTTGCAGTCTCTTTAGTGCACAACAAAGGGACAAATGTCATTGGCTGTTCTGCCCATCAAACTAGGAGAGAATTTATCTGCTCCCTGCGCAGGTGGAAAAACCTTCCAAGCCTTCCCTTTCTCACTGCGTGGTACAGGAACTGAGCTTCTCCAAATGCCAGCCCACAAAGACATGCCTTCTTCACAAAGAAGAAAATGACAATGTCATCACCGAGGCAAGTGGCAAGGCACAATTCTGCTTAACGTTAGAAAAAACACCTTGTCCCCTTTTGTGGTGGAACAACGCACACACGAGTATCTAAATGAAAAATGTGGTGTGGGAGGAAAAAAGGAAATCTCTCTTGGCCTTCATTGTAACCCTTCTAGTGAGGAAGATCACCGTCATGCCCTCTTGGCGGATCTAATTTTTGGCAACGTTTGATTCCTTGTGCATGCAGGAAGTAGACGGTCAACTTTACTCAGGCTGAGAACTTGGACAGAGGACTCGAACACAGAACTCCACCCGCTTACAGGTAGGAAGCCTCCTAAATCTCCTGCCCTTCTCCAGGGACAAGAAAGGGCAAAATCCCAGTCCCGGAAAGAGCAAGACACATTTTCAGTTGCTGTTTAGAAGAGGTGGGAGTTCACAGTCAAATTCGTGATTTGCCCTAAAGTTCAAGTCTTGACAAAAACTTATCAACATAGATCATCTTAAGAGAGAACAAAGTGAACACGCCAAAGAAGGTTTAATTTCCTCATATACAGAGGAAACACTTGCCCTGAAAGAATATTCATAATGACTAACAGAAGGAAACTCATGTTTTCCCTCTTTTCTCTCTAAACCATCACTTCCACTTTGTAAGGACAGAAAAAAAAA
>NW_008804193.1:0-1945 GCF_000699145.1 Aptenodytes forsteri
ATGCTTTGACTATAATAAGTGAGCTGCATGTTGTACTGTCAATCCGAAAGACTGAAGAATTAAATTAAAGGCACATCTCATGTTTTAAGTTTCTTGCAAGAATCAGACTCCTCTAAAATTTAGTTACCTTCTCTACCGTCAGTATCTCCTCTACCTGGACTGCCCTCACCGTCGCCTTCATTTGCAAAATACCCGCTAATCATAGTTAATGAGACCACTAAGGTAACTACAGTTTATTAGAGGATGTCATCTTTAACCAGCCATCAGTCCACACCGTAACTTCTACACCCTGTAATTTACTCTGCCAAATGGCAAGATTAATTAGCAGTCACTGTCATTGAAGGGGAGGCATACACAATTATTCCTGGAAAAGTCATCCAGCATAGGACCCACACTGATCAGATGCGTCTGCAGACATGACCCAGTGCCTAAAAACACATGAGAACTTGCAGTGGTACACCACAGGTGACACACATCTGTGTTTATTCCAGTACAGTCATTTTAAGGGCTACCCCTCGTGTTTGGTGCAATAACCAGCTCTTTCTAACTCAGTCTGCAAACAGCAATGAGAAAATAAGGAGACAAGGTTATTAACTTTTGAAAGATTGCATTTCTTTTTTGATTTACCACCACTTATTTTCCTTCTTTCTCCCATATTCTGCTTTCCTTGTCAAAAACCTGTCCCCCACAGGCAGCGGGGTCTTGCTGACAGGAGCACAACCCAAGAGCTTGCTGTGCTTCTGTACTCAGAGGCTGCCGAGCCCTGGGGAGTACCACCACGAGGGGCCCCGCTCGTGCTCAGACACCTGCACCTAGGAGCCCAGAGCTCCACAGCCAGGGAAGGTCAGCCTGGACTTCAAAATGTAGATGTCTAAAACAAGAAAAACACTTGCATAGCAAACATTTCATTCATTTGAAAAGTTTCTAATTGTTCTTGTTTAGGAATAACCTGAAGTTATGCGTGTTCTGCATGCAGTGTCAAGCAAAAACACTCGTTCTGCTTCTTTGTGTCCTGGAGTAAAACGTATAAAAATTCATGTTTTACGAAACAGTTTTTTGGGCTACTTCCACAGTTACACTTAACCACATGTATTACACATATTCATTTTCTCCTGAGGTTTACGGAACTATGCAGCATGTGTGCACGGATACTCTCATTTTGAGCAAAGCCACACCATTCACACAGACTCGTGAATGCAAAGCTTGAATGTTGAATTTCACCAAGTTCTACTACGAACCTTATTTAAACAAAGTAGGATTTACAATGTATGCTCTACAAGAAGGGATTTTTCTAGCAAATTCTGGGATTAGCCTAAAGGAAGCGTGAGACAATAGATTTTAACATTTTAATAAACATGTGATTCCCTGGGGAAATTAAAAATTAAAAAATGTATCAGTTGTTGTGGTCTGCATGCCAGGTTGTTTCTTTTCTTCTGTCCTGTTACTCCATCTCGCTGTTTTCGCAATGTTTACTGAGATAAACCTGTATCTCTTCCTGCAGCTCTCTGCATTTGTAGTGCTGTGGCTCCAGCTAGCCTTAGCAAATCCCACGGAGGCCAGCGGCCATAAGGTAACCTGGAGGACACGCCAGCCGCTGCTCGGTAGGGACAGCCATGCCCCACGGGGTGCCCCACACCCTGTTCAGGAAAGCCAAGGGCACAGCAGTGGAGCAGGCGTCACAGCCCTGCCCTCCGCCCAGCTGCCCAGCAAGCCAGGTCAGCACCGGCAGCCCCGTGCCAGGGCCAGCCGTGGCAGGTGCCATGCACCCTGGCTGCTCCGCACACAGTCCCCAGGGCCACGGCTCAGCGGGGCTGCGGGCCAGGGCAAGGATGGGCGGAGACCCAGGGTGAGAGCAGAGCAACATCTGCTTAGGCAGCCCCTCCGCACCAGGAAGGATTTCGATAACCGTGCTGGAACAGCCACTCTAAGACAAAGAGCCAGAGCT
>NW_008804194.1:0-1951 GCF_000699145.1 Aptenodytes forsteri
GGGGGGGGGGGAACCCCCATATCTGCACACGTGCCTCAGTGAGAGAATCTGAATATTCCCGCTTGCATCTCACAGTCGGGAACCCCATGGGTCTCCCCATATATCCCACAGCAAGAGATCCCCACAAATCCCTATACAAACCACAGTGTGAGTCTACAGATTCACCACCACCACCCCCCTCCCACTAAGCATCACAGTGAGGGACGTCTCAGATGCCACATTTTCCCCCCTACCAACAACAGACAGTGCCCCACAATAGCTGTCTGCTGCCCTAGGGTCTCTTCTTTCACTTTCTCATGCCTCTTTCTCACTGCAGGCTGGATCTCTTCTGAGGAGGAGATGTCTGAAAACCTGCACTTCAGCATCTGTCTGAAGTCAGCTCATGGTGTGTCCCATATAGCCATTAACAGCAGCTACACCCCTCTGCAATACACGGCTCCAGATCAGACATCTGCTGAGGTATGGCCCTGCCAGGTGCTAGAGTCCCAAAGAGGACTGCAGCCTGCTGATGCTCCTTAGGACTCCTCAGTCCTTTTATTTGGTTTTCTTTCCTCCCCACAGTCTACTTGTCCTCAGGTGTCCTTGAAATTGCCACCCTGGATGCAGGATGATCTGAACTTGCTGGTGTATTACAGAGGGTCTCACACTCTCAGTGCTGGGGTGGAGAGGAGAGATCCCAAAGCCCCACCTGGTGAGTGAGGAGGGTGGAAGTGGGCATTAGGGAGAGGGTGTCAGGGAGACTGGGGGGATCTGAGGGGCTTTTCAGGCAATAGGTCAAAGCTGAGGGCTATGTGGAGGACAAAAGCAAAGAGACAGGGAAAGGGGCTCCAACCTAAAATTCCTCCTTGTTTCCCCCCACACACTCCAGGCTCTCTGCTGGGAGACCCTGTGGTGATGGTGACACTGATGCCCAGCATTCCTGAGGTGGTGCCCAATCCAGGCCATCTTGGGGAATTCCTCTTTCTCATGAACTGCAGCCTCTTCCAGGATGCACAGGTACCACCGGAGGAGGTCTTCGGGGGTGATTTTCCACACCGGTCATGCCCAGCTGGTGGGGATAGAGGCAAGCCGCTTCACGTGGGCAGATGTTTTGCCTAGCTTCCCCACCTGAGCTCTGCTCATCCCTCTCTCTGTCCCCAGAACACACTGCTCTTCCTCCTCAAGAGTTTGCCTCTGGGCTGTTACTTCAACATCTACAGTTTTTGGGCCACTTTCAAAGCCTTCTGTCTGTGAGTTGGAGGTGATGATGGGGCAGGGCCAAGTGGTAAGTAGAGTATGAGTTTTCTAAGTGAAACTATGGGACAAGCTCTTGCTGGAGGGCAGTTGTGGGGCAGGATATGTTGGGGGCAGTGAGAGGGTAAATCCTCTTTTCAGGGTGCTTCTGTAGCACTGGTAGTGAGGTAGGGCTTTTCTAGGGAGTGGCCATGTGAGGGTAGCCGTGGGCCAGGTTCTCTCCCCTCTGACACTCTGGGTGCCCTCCCACAGGCAGAGTGTGGAATACACGCAGGAAAGCACGGACAATGCAGTGGGGCGCATCTCCTCCATCTGCCCTGATCTGGGGGGCTGTGACCTGTTGGGCCTCCTGAGGTCTATCTAAAGCACTCCTCTCCTTCATGGGCACCCCCACCAGGTATCAGGGGGCAAAGAGTTATGGGGAGGGGAATGGGTGTAAACAATGGGGTAAAGGTAGACTTCAGGGCTCAGGGTGAGATTTTCTGCTGCTGTTTGCACCGGGAGTTGGCATGTGGGGGGGACGTCCTCATGGCAGACAGTGACACCAACTTTGTGGTGGGCAGCGTGGGAGGGCTTCTGTGGAATTTGCCTGCACTTGGGGAAGGTGGATCTTCCTTGTGGGGTGCCCCTTTGTGCTAACGGGTGTCCTGGTGTTAATGAAAGGAGACACACAATCTCTTCTCCTGTTTCAACACCTGGGGGTGTTGGTCGACAGCCG
>NW_008804195.1:0-1953 GCF_000699145.1 Aptenodytes forsteri
GCTGCTGGTGGATGGTGGATGATGATTCCACACTAGAAGTGGTGTGCTGACAGTCAGTATGGAGGCCATACTGCACAGAATATGAAGCTTACTGCACCTTCTGTAATGCAACCGTCATAATGCTTATCTGCGTGAAACTGGTAACAGTGGCTGACATGGATTCATGATGTATGTAAATATTGGAGAGCCTTGGCTTAGCCCTGAGCTTCTGCTCAGTAATGGAGTTTCAGTAAGTTGTTACATATGGCACTGTATTACTGCACAATTACAGTGATGTGAGAATGTTTGTCAGTCTGCTTGTATTTCACATCCAGGCAGAAGAAGATATTTCATGGAGGGGTTTTGGTAAATTCGGAATGTTTTTATGTTTTTGCTCCATATTTCTTTTTGCTCATTGGAGTTTGCCTCTGCAAAATCCTTCAGTTTGCAAATATACAGAATCATGTTGATTCTCTTAGGTTTTTTAAACTGTGAAATCTAAGCATCTTTGACTCTACTAGCTTTTTAAATAGCTTCAGTGTTATTTCTCAAAAGTGTTTAAGGAAAACTGAAGGATTTGGTAAAGGTGAATGTGCTGAATATTTTTAAAAATACTTATGCACTCCTAGGTGTGACTCTGTTTAGCACAGGCAGAGGCAACCCTTACACAGTAGGAAGGCAAGTATTTAATGCCCCTCCACTGACTTGGGCAATGGCCCATGAAGAGTAAGGCTGAGCCCTCAACTGTTAGAAAATGTGACTGCTGCTCTCCTGCTCTCTTCATTTGGCTGATGGGGTCCATGGGGTCAAAGAAACTACAATTCTGTGCTGGGAAGGTGAGTTCCAGCACCATGGCAGAAGCAGAGGTGGTAGCTAACCGGGAAGAAAAAGTAGTCTTTCTGGGAAATTGCACTCTGTTTAAAAACATACTTTATTCTGTCTTCTCCTCTTCTTTTTAGTTACATTATATTTCTTTATGGCAGATCTCAAGGAGTGGAAGAATAATATCTGAGAAAGAATATCAGCTAAATGCTAGGAGGAGGGATCACCAAAGATACGTACAGGAGTGCCTGGCTCGGGCCATATTTCATAAGGTCCTTGATATGGAGGTATGCATTTACTAGTAATGTGTAAGCCTTTTCGGATACTCCCCTACTGACAGCCGGTGGCTGTTAACTCGTACTGGACTGTTTTCCATAGCTGTGCCCTCATGCTCCCCTGAAAGGCTCTCTCCTGCTGGGAAAAAGGACAGTCTTTGTGCTTGATGTCCTCCACATGAAACCTCCACTGGCCTCTAGTTGTTAAACCATACTGTCATTAGAACATACACTGTCCTGGCTCACTTACTGCACTTTGGCAGTCATCAGATTATGGGATGATATTCACAGGGCTAGTTTGCTTAAAAAAATTCTAATCAAAACAAAATAGTTTGAACATGGTTACATATCTTATCTGAGTACAAAATTTGGGCACATTCCTGTTACGTATCAAGAATGGAGTTGGTCCCTACAACTTTACAAATACTCAGTTGTTCCCTTGCCAATGTTAATATAGACAGGTGTAATGCAAATGTATTGAATCGATAGTAGTTTCATAATAGGGCTCAATGAGGGTAACGACCAGGGAGCAGGCAAGTGATAAGCAGAACAGAAGCAAATGTTCTTACATTCATTGACATCTCATAATGTCCATTAATGAGATTTCTCTTTCTCTTACATTGATAGCATCGTCATCAGCTGGAAATAAAAGAGAAACTTGAAAATTTTGTGAGGAAGAAGAGGGTGCAGAATATCAAGGTAAGGCTTGAGTGCTACTGAGTACTGATGGGACATGGCAGTTCTGCCCCGTGTTAAATAACAGCCATGAGTCAGGCCAGAGACTCATTGAGCCAAGTGTCCTGTCTCTGATGTTTATGGAAAAAGTACAAGAAACAGGCAAGTAAAGGATGATCCTGCCCCAGGTTACCTCTCCTTC
>NW_008804196.1:0-1961 GCF_000699145.1 Aptenodytes forsteri
GGGGGGGGGGGGGGGGGGGGGGGGCGGGATGGGTCTGGGTGCGTGGCAGTGCTGGGGAAATCCGGGGGTGCGTCCGCAACATGGCCATCAGGAAACGAATTTAGAGAAGTGCTGGGCAGAAGGGCAGGAGGGATCTCAAAAAAGACACGGGGAAGTTCATTGGTAGCCTAGTGACTTCCCCCACCCGTGCCTCGATCTTGCCCTGTGTGACTGTCAGAGTGAAAAGGCTTCTCCATAGCTCTGCGTGGGGTCTCAGCCATGGTCTTTTCTCCCTCTAGCGTGGATGTGAATGTCTTTCCTGTCGCAAGTAGCAGAGGGTCAGAGCAAATAGCTGGAAGCATTTTGTGATGCAAAGAACTTCTGTAGGCTCTAGGGGGAAAAAAGTTACCTGTGGTGCGTCTGTATGAGGTGATGACACTCTTCCCTTGCCTTTTTCAAGTGGCCTGTACAGCGTCTGAAGAAGACATGGGCAGAAACAATATTGAGCTGAAATGGATCACACAAAGAAAGCTGTATTCCAGATCGGGTGACTTTATTGAATTTCGGTGTAAAAGAGGGTTTTTGGAGGACCCAGCATCTTCCCCCTTCAGAGCACAGTGTATGGAGGGGACGTTAGAATATCCACGGTGCAAGCCAGGCAGTAAGTCATCTCCACTCCGGCCACAGCTTAGCCGCTGTGTTGTTGCATTTTTAGGGCTGAAGCCGAGGGCAAAGCCTTTAGCTTAGTGCTTTGTGCCTGGGGAGGTAGTAGCAGGGTGCCAGGGTGTGGGAGCATCCTGTAAGCTGCAGGCGGCGAGGGGCAGTGCCCCCAAGAAGCCGTTGACTAGCGTACCTGAGCTGGCAAGACTGCTGGGGAAAGGGCTCTCGGGGGCTCTCAGCTGGTACTAACGGTTTCAGAGCATCAGTTGTCCAGTGTGAGGTCTACAGGCAAATAATGAAAGTACTTTTTCCAGAGAACTGTACAGTGCGTGAGAGCCTTATGGAAGAGAACCATATTCGCCTACAGTCATCAAGCTGGTTGAGAACTTCCACCTATCGATCTGGGGATTATATTTTCTTTGAATGCAAGTGGTGGTACCAACAAGTTTCACACCCTGAGAAATTTAGAGCACAGTGCCTGGATGGAGTGATTCAGTATCCTACATGTGCATGTAAGTGCTCGGTGCCGAGGACATGGCGGGGGGCTGTAGGAGGCAGCTTTGCCGAAATTGCCTGTCCACTGCTCTGAGGAACGACTGCGGTGAGGCAGGTTTGGTCTTCATGCCTTTTCCCCTTTTTTTCTCTTTACGCTGCAGGGTCATTGGGATAAATGGAAATGGCATGAAGGAGCCCAGCTGTGGAAATGAAAGATCCCTCAACCGACCCAGTGATTTGAGCTTAATTTTTCCTGGCCTTTCCAGTTTCGCTGTGCTTTGTTTGCAGCTTAGCCAACGTTCTGTCTTGGAATTTGTTGGGTTTTTTTTCTTTTTATTATTGGATGATTGTGTTTACATTTTATCCACATTTTATCCATTTTTGTAAATGTATTTACGTTTTGTAAATGTGTTTACATTTTATCCATCCGAATGGTTGTGCTTGCATTTTATCCATTCTATATTGATCTCTCTGTTATTTTTACTAACAACTGTGTCCTGAAATAGGCTGCCTTTGGTGGCATACTGAGAGAAGAATTAAAGCCCACAGGTAATTTCGTTATCAGCAAGTAGAGTGTGTTTGGCCTTGTCTGCTCCTAGCTGCTTCTCCCTGCGCTTGCCTGGGTCATGGCAGAGGTGAGTGTCCTGACCTCCTGATCAGGATGAGTAAGTGCGTGGAGTGTCCTTTAAATGACTCGAGGAAGTCTCTAGATCACAGACCCAGTTCTTATGAGGGACTTGAGCCTCCCTGACTTTTGCTGGAAGGGCAAGATGTTGGGATGCAAGTAATCGGGCTTTCTGGATGGAGGTGGGGATGACTTCTTGGTC
>NW_008804197.1:0-1961 GCF_000699145.1 Aptenodytes forsteri
AAAAAAAGGACTTTTAAGGACACGACAGTGATGGCCACCAGTCACTTTCATATTCTATTCTTTTCCTCACCATCTCACAGAATAAACATGAAACAAGTTACAGATATGTGAAGAGGTACCCAAGTTACACGCAGATCATTAGAATGAATATACTTCAGAACGTCAAGTGTAAAGGCCTGGCCCTTCATTAGCTTAATGAAGTTTCATTAGTCATCAGCTAATAAACAGTTCTTGAACTTGCATGAGTCAGCCAACAAGGGGAAACAGGTAGGTATACTCAACCAGCCTGCTAGACTGGAGGTGTACTGCATTCGTTTTTCAGCAACTGCCTTGACATATGCAAAATAAAACTTGTAGTAGGTGGCTAATCCATATGTAATCTATATTATTGAATATGTTTTACCAAAAAGCAAGCATGTGGGAGGGCAAGGGGGAAGGCTGCTACGAGACTGTGTGTATATTGTTGCACATCAACAAGAATTTTCTATGAAATCAGACTGATGTCTAGGAAACATTCACTCTTTCTTGTCTCAGGACTAAATGTCCCCATTCATTTCAAATAAGCTCTGCAGGATTTCAGTTCAGAAGTTAATCTAAACAAGCCAGACTATTTCTAGCAAGAAAGAAAGCAATCACAGTTCATGTCTGCTTTCTAAACTCAAGTTGCTCAGATCAAAGATTTGACCTTTTTCCGCCTCTCAATAGAGGTGTCTTAATTTACAAATAAACAAACAAAAAACCATGCACAGAAATTTTTTCATAGATTAGTAAAATATATAGATAGATAGAGATGTATGCACATAAGACTTCACCCACTTTCTTTTTCTTTAATCCATCTCATGAGATGTAATGTCAGAGATGCTTTAAGGCAATCAGCTGTGAATGCCTGCGTGCTGACAAAGTGAGCAACCTGGCAGAGATCCAGCAATAAATCAAGCAACAAAACCCCCAAACAAAAAGCCAGGAACAGGAAATATATTCTACCAACTCTCACAAAACTCTTCCTTTCTGTAGTTACCTTAGGAAAACTGTCTTTAGAATTCCCCACTTAGTTCAAGTGACTTTCTGGATCTATCAAGTCCTATTTGGCCTCCTCCTTTACTCCATCTCTATGAGAACAGAGCAGAGAAGTAAATCCTTCCCAGCTGATTCTTCTGACAACGGAATTTTCTCTTTCTTCAATTTGTATTCTATTCAGACATTTTCTGATCTACTATCCTACTGATACACCTCTCTCCTCTTCCTTACAAAGTATAAATTCCTGCCCAAACTACAAGTGGGCTCACCAATATCCAGTTACCACTATATCAGCAGTTAGAAAACCATGTTCCTCTGGCTTACCACACCTGATCTAAAATCTGAATTACCCATCAGGCCCACAGACTGCTTTCATCACAGAAAAGCTATCCAAGAGTATTATTTTTTGTATCAAATATTCACTCCGCTTTGCTAACATTTCATTTCTTAATTTCTTGACTGCGAATCCAGAGGAGTCATACCTGGACAAGGCTTGGAAACAAGCCCAAGGAACCATACCTCTGACATAAAGCAGAGGCTGTTTTGTTATGGTGAAGAGGGGCTTACAGAGGCGGAAATGATACAAGATAGCTTCTAGGTCTGTATACAGGCGTTGATGGAAAGGCAGTTGTGAATTATATAGTATTTCCAGTTGTCCATCTTCATGTCTGTAAGACCTGTAACAAAGTACCCCAATGACAAGGTTAAAACAATCAGCCCGTATCTCAGGTTTCCTCACTTCTGCAGTACAACTACTCTCTCTAATGAAACTGCTTTGCTTTTGTCCTTTAGATGGAACCTCTTGCTCTACAGCCTTCACTTCACATGAACATGAAAAAAATGATTTTGACAAAATTACAAAGAAAATATCAAAACTCTCATGACATAACTGAGTTGCATATGTTTTCTTTTTAAGTTGCATGGCAAACATTTGAAAGGAAGCT
>NW_008804198.1:0-1968 GCF_000699145.1 Aptenodytes forsteri
TTTTTTTCTATAGTGACTCTTAACTTCTGCAGGGCCTCTCTTAATACGCTTGCTGTAATTTCTGCGATTCCTGTAACAATGCGGGAACAGGCCACCTGAAATGCTCACAGAATAATCTTCCCCAGTCCTCAGACAGGCTGCTTTGATAAGCATGCTCATGGCGTGCTTTTGAAACAGAAGCCAACAATTGCAGGCTGCTGCTGCCTTCATGACATGGGGAATATTTTATCAGATTCTTTTTAAGGTACTACTTTGTTTTCTCATCTGGGATTACATCTGATAAGGACAATTTAAAACTTTCTCTAACAGTCGCAGTGAAATTCTATGCAGATGTGTGCTTCTCTGTATGAAAAAATTCTCTAAAAATGTGCAGCTTCTAAAGCCAAGCCCAGTTGAGAGAAGCTGTGGTACCAAACGTGCATCATCAAAGTTCACAGCAGTCGTGGCTTGCTTTTCCTTTCTCTCGTCCTTTAAGACACTGAAGCAGCACACTTCAAGGGTTTGACAAGAAAGAGACATATATTCCCTTTTGTGGAAATCTGCTAGATGCTTATGAACACTGTTCCTTCTAAAACCCCATTAAGATACTCTCCCAGTGGTGTGGCTCTGACAGAGGAAAACAGAATGAATTCCATAGCAAGGGGGGGGGGAAGGCAAAAAACCCCAAGCCATCTTGCAAGTCTGTCACTCCAAAGAATACATTAAATTAACATTAATTAACACATCCTGTTGAATAGGGCAAATGGATGAGATTCTTATATGGAGGGGAAAAAAGTGTCCAAAAATTAAAACAGTACGGCAGAGACAAAGGTTTCCCTACCGAAAGTGGCCTGGCCCTTTGGAGTCTGGTCCAGAACCCAGCGTATTTCAGAAATTGGTCTCCTATGCAATGCAAGGAGCGAGTGAAGCAACTCACAGTGAGATCCACTAAATCCTTCTTGCAGAAAGCTAAACAACAGGAAAATAATGAGGGATTTTTCTGAAACCTAACCTCCCATTTTAGGTGCTGTAATATTCCTATGGTATTAGGAGAATTTTGGACTCTTTTTTGGACTTCAGGTTGATATTTATATCATCCCAATGTACAAAGCGTACAGGTTCCTTAGAAGACCTGCTTGCCAAGATTTACAAGCAGTTTACAAAGTAAATATGTACTTGTTTATTTGTAGAGGGACAGTTACTCATTACACATCTCTAGCCATTCATCGAAGACGCATTATATGTGGCTCTGCACAAGAAAAAATGGGTACTTTTTCTGTACCCAAAAGCCTACAAGAAGGTTTACAAAAAAGGAGACAACAGGCAGCTGGGTAGTAGGACATGACAGAGTATTTGGTCAGCATCACTCAAAATCACAGACCTCAGAAAATGCCACTTTTGAAAAACATTGTTTCAGAATGAAACATCTCCTTTTGCTTTTACATTAAGATATAGAATAAATAGTATAAAAAACAAATTGAGATGTCATTTAGAAACACAGAGGACTTATTTCACTCTTACAATCAAAATGTTTCAGTCTTATTGCTTTGTCTTGAAATGAAATTTGTCAAAATTGATAGACCCTGCAGAACTTTTCAATTTTGTAGAAAGCTCCTTTGCTCCAGAAAACTAATAATTTGATTTTTTTGTTGTTGTTGCCTGTTATAATCTTGATATTTTAGGATTTTATAATCTTCCTGAGGAAAAAAAGATGGGACAATACTCTGATCACTTTTACGCTATGAAAACCAGGTGTAAATGTACAAAAGTCAGGCAGATTATTCTGGATTTCAAATTATAAACCTGAGGTCATGGTTTGATTAACTTTACTGAGGTTACTTAGGCTATTCTTTTGGTGAGTTTTAATAGCTTTTTGTCACTAATCATACTTTCCATTAAAGCATGTGTCATCGGGAAGAGGTGGCTCTCTCTACGTGTTCATAGCAATACATAAAGCAACCTCCTATCAGTTTACAAGAGAATATCTGT
>NW_008804199.1:0-1971 GCF_000699145.1 Aptenodytes forsteri
AAATCTTTCCCTTAGTGAAAGGGAAAAAGCAACACAAACTATTGTCTAATACTATTTCCCTTTATTGGATAGAGATTTTGCTCTTCTTTTTTGATACTTTAAACTTACATTTAACCACCCTGTTTCGCATAATGACATTTGGTAAACTACGGACTTGATTTAGTCTCCACTGATGAGAACTGACATTTTCCCACTGCCTTCTCCCATCTATGAAAATAAACATCTTTTCCCAGTGATGAACCATAAAGAAGCGAAATAATCTTATGTTTTTTGTCTTGCTGGTCTTGTTTTCATTTATGGGGCCAGTCAGTCCTTACCCCAGCCAGAAAACACTGTAAATGACCTGAAAGTGGGCTGATTTTTGTGTAATCAAAACTAATAACACAGGCTTTAAAAACTTCCAGCGGGAGCAGAAAGAGATGGACAGCAAGGTGTGAGGCTCTGTTGGGTTTCTGCTTTCTTCTCACCCTTTTCTAGAGTGAGACGATGGTAGAGCATAGGCATGAAAGCAAAATAAGTCCCAATGTTTGGGTTCACACTGTATGGAAAAGCAGTATCTTACTTATACTTTAGAGTCAAACAGCCTCTTAGAGGATTTACACCTGCTGGCACGCAGGGCTGACACAACTGTTGGCCTTGGATACTCATCACCAGCGACACTGCAAACCCACGCCCAGCAGCCCGGTCTGCTCTGCCGCTGGTGGGCTTCTACCACCACCAAATGGTGGTGATGGGAAGGGAGGAAGGCAGCACCTGGCCTCTGAGGTCCCTGTCCTCTGTGGCATTGCACGGGCTAGGAAGAGCTGGGCTGGGCTTTCTCACCTGGAGAGCATCAAGCTCCCAACTCAACACTGGGATGGGGATGAGAGGTGTGGGGGGATAAATAAATATTTTTCAAACAGTAAAATCTGGCTTGGTGCTACTGAAAGAAAGCATGCATGAAAAGGCTGACAACGGTATTTTTAAATAAGTCTGGTTTAAAACATAATGCTGCTAATGCAAATCTAACCCGTTAAAAGTAAGAGCTTTGCTAATATGTCAGCAAGGCACCCTGAACAATCCAGAAAGTTACGGGATAAATTACATGACGCTTTGAATTTGCATTTTTGGGTAGCAGACCCTTTTAGCCTGGCTTACACTTGTGATCACTGCAAACAACACTCCCTGGAGTTTCTCTAGGTATTGCATGTAACTTGCCCAAATTTACCCAGGACTCAGGGAGATGTGTGTGGCTTTCCCCTTAGAGCTTATGGTACAAAGTACACAGGAGAGTATGCAATATATAATGTATTCCCTTGACAAGGTGCAGCATGATGTTGCCATAGTGGATTTGAGAGAGTCTGTGCCTATGAAGCCCCTGTGTAACCAGAAGGCAGGAATCATAGTGGCTTAGGACTTCACAGGCGTGAGGGACAATGTTCCCTCAAAAGCAAGCGGATTGCCCAGTCCCATTTTTCTGTCATATGCGGCCTTTGTTTTTCCTTGCTTTAATACCATTTAAAATGTTAGCATACATAATTCTACTTCTGTAGGATTGCATAGAAACAGAAGCAAAGTAAAATATATAGGAAAAGACTGTACATGGGAGAATAAAATGTTAGAGACTAATTACAGCACTGTTACTCAAAGAAGACAGCTTGATTGTTTAAATTTCATACAAAGGAAAATCTTGAACAGGTTTGTCAATAGGTTTCTGAAGAGCCCAAATGACATTTCACACTTTTACTGATGTTACTATTTAATTATTCCAATAACTCTAATGCTTAGTAGGATTTCAAAATTCTAGACACTAATTTCAATGTTTCTAGGTTTTTTAAGTATGTAATATTAACATTTACAACTGGTTGAGTTTATGGCACAAAGTTTTTACCTGTTAGATAAAGTTCAACATATGTGCAGAATTACCTTCAAAAAAATATAAGGACAATGGTGAACAGATCCAAACCTTTTTCTTATCAGTTAGAAATAGTT
>NW_008804200.1:0-1979 GCF_000699145.1 Aptenodytes forsteri
CTGCATGCCATATCTTTGATAGTGTGCTTTAAAAAAAAGGAAGATTTTACTTAAGGCAATAAAGACCATGAATAATTGAAAAAGATCTCCACCTTTCCTCTTGCCCCATATCTGGTTAAAGAAAAAGATGTTACAGTCCCTCACAACCTGATTTTCATAAGCAGAACACTACAAGATCTTGAAAATGTAAGTTTGCTATAATTTTAAATATTAGGGAAAAGGGAGGAAATTAGTATCACAAGTGTTTTTTAAATATTTTTTTCTAAAAAAAGTCTTCTAAGGTACTCATGTTACTTTATTTAGAAGTTATTGTCAGGAATTACTGACAGCAATTGTTAGTACTGGGAAGGAATTGGGTGATGGTAAGATAATAATTCTGAAAAATTTGAAATTTGAAATATCTTTTTGCACAAGCCCTGATGCAGTTCTGTTAGCTCCTTCTCCCTAACCATATCAAGCTTATAAAATAGACCATTTATTTACATACCTTATCAGGAAGGTACATCTGTCATACACTTTGGAAAAATCTGTTAGGATCCGCAAATCTATCAAATCATCTATGCTGAAAACCTTTAAAACTTCTGCCTCCAATGAACCGTACAGAAAACCGCCATCTTTTAATTGTTAAGCTTCTGACTACCAATCGGCTTTACAGGTAATCCTGCTCAGATCATAGGCAAACGTAATGTTTGCTCCTTTTTCCTTCAGCCTTCCGGAAGTATTACAGTTAATGTCCTCAGAGTAGAGGCCATCATTTTACTGTGTTTGTGATAAGCACAATGTAATGGGAACCTAGTTTAAGGGTCAGACTTGCAAAGTTAGAGACATAAAAATGCTGACAGGTGCCTTCTGTAAGTGAGAAATCAGAGTTGGGGTCTAGTGTAGTTAGGCACTTCTGGAAATCCCTTCTGTCATTAAAATGTCTTTCGGCCATTAATGCTCTTAGAATAAAAATATTAAATAAAACAGTAAAAGAACACCTAGCATTTCCTCCTACCTATAAACTTTTTTTTTCTTTTTTTTTTACTTTTTAACTCCTTTTTTATGGATTTAGTTGTTGATGGGATTAATACTTGAACTGTGGGTGCCTCAAACTTACTTGTAAGCATGTTTCAAATCTAACAGGCTGCAATTTTTTATTTATAAGGCTGAACATTTTTTCAACATGAGAAAAAATATTTTACAAACTTTTGAGCAAAATTGGGGCATATATAATCTGCAGTGGAATATACAGGATAGCCTGGGCCCATGTACAATGCTGTATCTCAGATTTACCTGTTCATTTTGAGGCAAATCTAGGCTTTCTCACATAGTGCTCCAGTGAACTATGTGGCTTCACCCTCGAAGGAGAACAAAATAAAGCTTGAAATTCTACAGGAGCCAGAGCTACAGAAACTGTGGTGCTATGTATGAGAACAATATGTAATGGATTCTGATTCTCTGGGTACAGGTGAAGGTAGTAATGACACTAAGTTTGGTATTAAATATTTCACTCAGTATCCTCAGTAAGAGGATGTACTGCATAAAAGCTATGTGTTGAGAGAACAATTATCTCAGTGTTTTGATTCTAACACAGACATGGTGGTTTGGCTTTGTCTTTAGGGGGAATTACGCTGTTTTCCTGTTTAGGGGCCTGTTTTCCATGGTACTAAAACAAGCATAAGCATTTGGGCTGTATGTTATTGTTTGTCACAAACCTTCAGTGTTATGAGAGAATCTGTCAGCAAATGAAAGCAGCGTAAATTAATATGAGGTGTGTTCTCTACTTCTTTTCAGCCAGCACTCCAAGCCTGAGGCAAACAGATGGCTGAGGATTTCTCTGAAAGATTAAGCGGTTCAATATGAACATTTCTCAGGCTGTAATTTAGCATGCTACTTAAAGCCAGATTTTTTTTGCCTTTTTTTTTTTTTTTAAATTAAACTGCATTTATCTCAGCTCACAAGTTTGTTTTTTTTTTCATCTTATTTCCTCCTCCTGT
>NW_008804201.1:0-1984 GCF_000699145.1 Aptenodytes forsteri
GTCTTCACAGTGCAATCTTGAAGCAAACATAATGAACTCATAGAAACTGTAGCAACATGCTGTGTTTTGGTGACTTCAGCACATGGACACTGAGAGAATGCATGACAAAAGCATGCCTATTTTTCTTCAATACTCAGCATTTTTCTGACTTTTTTATTTCATTTTTTCCTCGTATATCCTTCAGAATACCACGTCAAAATGTTAAAACCTAAAAAACTATTTAACTGAGTTAACTCACCATCTTAGAAAAGGCAGGCTCCTTGGATCGGTGTCGATGAGAAGGATGTCCACCATAGTAATCAACTACAGGTCCAGGTGCCCTCTGTATGGGATGGAGAGGAAAAGGTCATTCAGGACTGAAAATCTCTCTTCAACCTGCACCAAGTATCATTATTGAAATGGAGAACCAGTTAAAACTGGACTATATATTTGACCTTTGACCTTAGACTTTAGTATCATTATATTTCAAGAGTATATTAACATTCCTTCTCTGCCTGTTAACAGAGACTAAGAGGCTTCTGAGCCAGAGCTCCAAAGCACAGCCTTCTGGAAAGAGCTTTAGTCTTACTGCACCCCTTCAACTCTGTTTTCTAAAAGACCTCCATTGCTTGCAGGATTTTACAACATCTGTAAACTTGCCTACAGCCATAGTATTCATTGACAATACTTAATGTACTGATACTGGCCTAACCTTGGGTAATAAGGCAGATAAAAGGGAAAGATTAAAGCAGGTTTATCACAAGCAAAGCTATTTTTTTCTAAGTTCTGATGTGCCATTCCTGCAACATCGGCTTCTCAAGATTTCTCTTTAATGACACAACCCTGCAAACAGGAAATCAGCCTCAAGTGATGAAGGATGAGGCCCTAATCTAGAACAACCAGGGCAATCAATGCTCTAGACTAAGCACAGATGTCATAGGTATACGTGCACGCTTTCAGCTGTGTGTGCTTACATTATAGGATATGGAGTATTTGGTGAAACTCACCAGTTGTGAGTGACCAGCTGGTTCGCGAGCCACTAAAGGATGTAGCCCATAATGATTTCTTGGACCAAGTGGTGGATGTGGGCAGCGCATGAGGCTAGCACCTTCCACATATCTTCTGGATTGTTCCACCTAAAAGAATAGAAATTTACATCTCTGAGGTACTAAATAGTCTTAACAGCAATGTTTCAGCTTGCCTTCCGTCTGTCTTTCATTGGACAGCTATGACGATCAAATTGCCTAGACCCGATGGAACACCTGGTTAAGGAAGGAAAGGAAATCAAGGGGAGAATGAGAGAGGGACGAGGGAAAAGACTTGTTCCCGTCTCCGATTCATTTCCCTGCAGCCCTCTCCAGCTGCAGATCCCCCCAAATTCAAATCATCTGCCTGTTTCTGTGTATCTCCCAATTCTTGGTTTGGTTGAAGGTCTCTTTCTTTTTTAAATTTGAGTGCATCTGCCACTTCCTTGCTCTGACTGCTGCCCCTCCCTATCTTTTCTCTCAAAAGCTCCACACTGGGCTGACTACCCTTCTGGAAATAGATAGCTATGTTTCTCATCCTCCCTTGCCCAGCCATGTTTCTCCTTTCCTTTTAGATTAGCTACTCAGCCGAATTCACTGAATGTATGAGGTGAGAATTAAATTACACTGCTAATTCCACCCAGGTTCCTGTGCCCCAGTGTGGCATCACAGCAAAGACACAGATCACATATCTGCAGGCATCTCCCTCACACTTCTCACTGAAGGAAGCCGTTTTGGTTTATGTTCCAAAATTATCCAAGTCCAGAATTCCTTGATAGGGTGCCTTAGTCGCTGCTTCCACTGTGGCAACTTTCTACCAGCAGGAGTTCAGTCAGTAAAGAATGCCTTTGCAATTACCATAGTGATCAGTGTTTTTCATTAAAATCTCCTCCCTTCTTTACCTGATGAATTGCTCATAAATGTATTATTTAAAATTAAAAAGATTTGACATTGTTCTTCAACTGCTCAAAGAAGCAGCT
>NW_008804202.1:0-1988 GCF_000699145.1 Aptenodytes forsteri
GCGGAGGGGGCGAGGGCCGCGGCGGGCCCGGGCTGTTCCTGCGGTGCGGCCCCGTTTCCCTCCTGAGCAGCCGGTGAGCCTCCCAGGAGCCGGGTCAGGCCCCTCTCAGCCGGCTGTGCCCCCGCTTGCGACGGAGGACCAGGCTCCACTTCCCGACCGCCCCGGGGCCCGGGCTCCTGGCGGCTGCTCTGAGGCGGGGGAGACCCTGCGCAGCTCGGGGCCGCCGCGCCCGCGCTTCCCTCGCCTCCCCTCGCCTCCCCTCGCCTCCCGGGGCACGCGCGGAAGCCCGTCTTGGTGCCCTGCAGTTCAACCCCAGCTGGCCGTGGCCTTCCCGACCCCATCCCCGCCTGCTTGGGGGGCGCCTCCCGGGTCCCCTCTCGTTGCCGGCTCCGCTTTCTGCCTGAGGAGCTGCTCCTGCATCCGCTCGGGCCTGTTTGGTGGTGTGCTTCTCCGGAGGGACCACCGAGCTTGGGGAGGTTGACCTTTGACTCTCAGCCAGCTCTCTGGGCCCCCCCTCACCCCCGCGGGGCTCTCCGGCATCCCGTGGGATTCCCTGAAGGGGCAGAGCCAGCCCTCCTGACCGACAGGCTGTGGTCCTGCTGCTTGCCCTGCTCCCTCCTCCCGGGTCCTGAACTCCACCATCTGCTGGTCGCTGTAGCCAAGGCTGCCCCCAGCCTCCACGTCCCCCTCCAGTCCTTCCTTGCTTGTGAATACGAGGACACCTCCCCTCTCCTCTCCGCTCCTCGATCGCCTGTGCCAGGACGTTGTCACCGAGGCACTCGGGAAGCCTCCTGGATTGCTTGTGCCCACCCGTTGCCCCTTCCAGCGGATATCGGGGCTGCTTCCAGTTGTCTAGAGAAGGCCTCATCCTAACGATCAGTCATCATACTGCAGAATCATTTATTAAAACCTACAGGTCCAGTTTTTTTTCTGAGCAGAATAGAAGCCTTCTTTTAATTTGGTTTATTATCACTACGTATAAAAGTGACCTATGCTTCAGAAATTACTTCGCAGTGTAGATTTTTGTCATGTCCCAAGGGAAATGTTAGTTGTGTATATCCTTGTGACTAATACTCTTACTGACTTGAACAGGCAACCAAAAATGTGAAGCCTTACAGACTGTATTAGCTAGGAGAAAAAAATAGTGATTAAGTCAGGTACTTTTAAAAGCTGTAATCATCTTTGGGAAAAAGCCTACCTCTGGCTACAGCCCTAAAGTTCTTTAGCTGGAGTTGGCCAAAAGCATGATCTCTTGGTGTCATTAAGGTTCCTGTATGCCTGTTTGCTGTCCTGTGATTATTTGCTGTGTACCCAGTAAAGCTCCTCTGTCTGAATCGATCAGATTTCTGAAAGAATTGTGTATAACTTTTCCAGTAGTAGGAGTAGCTTGCTTGCAGTGTTTTGTTAGAATACTTCACAAATGAATGCAGCTGGAATAGTTACAGCTTCACGTGTTGATAAATTGTCATTGCTTCCGTTAATGCATACAAGGCTCTGAGCTGCAGCCGCTGAGGGCTGTGGTTCATGGTCTCTGTCACATACAGCTGCAGTGGTGAAATCCAGCTGGAATTAAGGATTGGAATCTTGAATATCTGCACTTCAGTTTTTCCTGGCTTGTTTTAATGTCCTATGGTATCTTCTGTTTTTGATAGCTGATGAGTAGTTTTTTGTTGCTTTTTTTTTGCATAGATGTTTAATAGTAAGCAGGAGCAGTGACTGGAATGTCACTTGGCTAGATTACGCAGTCAGCCAATGTACGACAGGCTATTTCACCAGGATGTAATAGTAAATTATCAATGTTTTTCCCCAAAGTTCTGTACATCTCTGCATATGTGATAGCAGTGCAGTGTTCATGGGAGCTGCTGTAGAAATACTTCTATGGATAAATTATTTGCATGTGATTCTCTTAATACCCATAAAGTCTGGCAAATGGTAGGATTAATTTTCTGCCTTTTGCAAGATTTGGGGGAAAAAACCCCAAAACAAAC
>NW_008804203.1:0-2002 GCF_000699145.1 Aptenodytes forsteri
CCTGAAAGATTGCTGTAAGCCAGGGAATTAACCTGAATGATGCTGTTCATAAAAGACGTCTGCCACCTTGTGTTACTGACTCCTAAACTGTTCCCTGCAGCTTAGTGAAACTGTATCATGATCATCTTTTGGTCTCCGGTCAAAACATATTTGTGTCCTGTGGTGTTCGAATACTACAGTTTCAGTGAGCCTGTAGAAATATAATGCCTTGGTGTCAGTCATACAGTTACTTTGAAATCACCCTTCATTCCAGCTGGGCTGGAGTAAATTATTAGTAATTTACAAAATCCATACCAGATAACGTTGCTAACACGTTGACAGGAAGGAAAGATAATGTACTTATCCCAAGAATACTTTCTGAAGGACCTTTCTCTCCCTCTTTGTGCCCATCCCACAAGCTGTGCCCAGCTGAAACAGGAGGAGACACAAACCCAAACAGAGGCACACGGTGAAGCTGCCTGTAGGTCCACCTACTCAGAGACTTCACCGCAAGGTCTTCACTTGAGGGGGTGGTACGCTGGCAGGAGGGCAAGCAGGAGGGGAGGCAACGGAAGGAAGGAGAAAGACGTCACTAAGGTAGCAGTCTGGATGAGCAATGACACTGTCGCTTTCAGAAGAGCCAAGAAGCGTGGTTTCTCGGTAACTTGTTAACTGAAAGAAACCTGGGAATTTAAGCAGAATTATTACATATGCCCCACAGGCTGACCACTTCCATGTTCAAGAAAACACTGTTTTTCATACTTCTGATAAATGAAGAGGGTTGCACAAAAAAAGAATAAATCCAGCATATAGCATGTTTCCCATATCCTGTGTTTCTTAAAAGAAATAACTTAGAACCCCCCTGAATTTTGGCTCATTGATTAGATAAAACTTGAGTATTAACATACATCCTAAGATACATGGAAAGAAAACTTTTTAGTGAAACAACAACAACAAAAAAAGAAAAACACTCTAAATGATGCCGATGGGATATTGTGGCAAGTCACACACACAGAGACTCCTCATATCTTGTCAAAGGTAGATTGCCTGCGACATGCCTGATCTCATTTTTATATCCAGCACTTAAGATTTAGAAATTACTTAGGGGCTAGAACACTTGTCCATTTAGCAAAGGTTTGAAATTTCTCATCTTGGAATTTCTTCCAAGTGATCCTTTTAGCCATGAGCAATACATTTAATATCATTGTAGATAATGAGCTTTCTTCAATCTTCTAGATAGACAGGAAAATAAAAGATAGTAATAAGTTTAAAAGATACCGAAGGTGTGAAAGATAAATCCTTTCAGAAAGAACAATGGCTGATCAACCAGGAAATAAACAGACAAAACCCCAGAACTCCTAGATGATCTTTGCAATAGTCTTTTACAGCATATCTGGGGCAGCTAGTTTCTGTAGACAAGATTTTTCAGGTGTATGTCAGTGATCAAACCTCAGCATTTTGTGTATAACTTTTTTTTCTAGCACTGTATTTTGCCAAAATAAGTAATTTTTGAAGAGAGCTAAGATGACCTACAGTAAGACAACTATGCATTTGAAGTAAGGAACCATTGGCTTGTACTCATACGGCTCATGTGATGTGACCTGGCAGAACTGTAAATAAAATACAAATGCAATAGGAAAGAAAACACTGGAAAAAAGTTTTTGGTTAAAAATGCAGGGTGGAGTAATAGTTGTGTTGAATACAACTGAAAGTTTTTTCTCCTTATGTCAGTAGGTCCAGGATTTATTCAATTGCTGCCATGAAAATCTTTTAGTCTCTTCTGTAACATTATTTGATAAGAGCCAGATGCTATTTTGTATGTAGTATGTGGCTATTTTGTAGGTAGTATGTGAAGAGTGAAGTGGTATCGCAAGCACAAAGCAACGGAGAAACTGACTCAACTTTCCCCAGGTTTTAAACACAAAGGAGGAATAGGGTTGTTTGCTCTTGATGGAATGAGAACAATATGACAATATATTCAGAACTGGTCTTTTTTTCATGGTAGAAAATATTAAAACAAAAG
>NW_008804204.1:0-2003 GCF_000699145.1 Aptenodytes forsteri
ACAACAATAAAGAGAATAAGCTGTTGAGGACAATACTTTAGCAGTCTTACATATAAAATAAATCTCACTGGAATAGACTGATTCAATTGGACACCTTCTTATCAGCATTCAGAAAGTCAGCAGAGAAGTCCGAAAGGCAGAAGCAATTAGAGCCATATTATTTAACATGATGTTTACATTTTAGTGATATGGAGGTGTCTCTGCAGAAAATGGTTTAACTTAAAGAGAGGTTATAATCTGAAAAGAGACTTATGGCAAATACTTTTAAATGCAAAAACCTGGGGCATTACCTGTAAACAAGCGGGCGGCACCCTACACCTAGCGATTGCTGTTATCACGTAGAGAGATTTTGGAATATTTATGGGCAAAATATTTTAGCGTGCTAACTACATTCAATTCACTATCAAAACAAAACAATGTATTTCCTTTGAAGTATTTCAAACAGAAAGATTTTTTTTATAAAACAACCCTTTTATTGTATAATGGAACTGTTGTGTTAATTGTAATTTTTTTTGCCAAGGATCTATTTTACATAACAAAGCAAATCTGCCAACTATTAAGGAAATTTTCCAGTTTTCTCTTACAGATTATAGAAGGGGAAATAATATCGTATTTTAAATGCAAAGTAGGGATGATTAAAATTTCAGTCTAAGTAAAATAAGAACATTTCTGAATCCTAAAGACAACAAAACAAGTAATCTGCTGGGGACAATATAATAACTATCTTACAATTCTATACTTTAGCCCTTAGTATTATAAAGCCTTACAAGTAAGCAAAAGTTTAACTATTTATTTTGTCTCACTGTAATGTCTTCAGCACTGTTGGCCTTGAGGCAAGTTTGAAAATCACAGGCTTATGAATGTGCCTGTTTTATCCGGCTCCTAAAGTGCCTTTTTACTCATTCCAATCTGGGCACACAAATTCAAGTTCACATCTCTCTTGTGAGATTTTTGTTTATTTTTTTCCTTTCAAATGAACATATTAACCTGAAGGGACAAATGTTCAAAACATCACATAGAAAAAAAGAATGGCAAAAAATGTAGTAAATGAACAGATTTTGTACGTGCATCTCCTTGAGCACAGTTTTCAAAATTTACCCACGGGGCTAGGCTATTCTGTTTGCTAAAATTCCTAAGCTTTAATCTCAATAGCTAGGATAAAAGATCTGTGATAAGTAGGTATTATAGAAGTTAGAGTCCTATTATAGGATTGTATTAAGAATCAGTGCTATATGGTTTTCATTTTGCTATAGAGTTTTCTTGTATGGTGCAAAAGATCTTGTACCATTTATTATCCTTGTTACTGCTTCATAAATTAGAATATGCAAGAAATACAACCCCAGTAATTTAAGTCATACAGTTTTCATTATATCGTTCCTTTAAGGAAACTGTTCAGAACATTCCTGTGAAAGATTTGTTCCTATAAATGAACAGCTGGTGTTATATGACTTGTTCTTTACAGGAAACAACATATCTCTTAGTCACACAGGATATAGGAAGATAAAATCCTTAGGTATATTCAAACCCTGAGCATTGTTTGTTGTGAAGATAAACCCTGTAAAAATTAAAAAGTTCTACTAAAGTGTTGAGGGATATACATGTTTTATCCTTCTGCCTTTCCCCCTTTATTCCTGGTTGGCAGTTCCTCCCCGCTCCCCATGGTGACTTCCACTTGTCATCATCACTCCTTGCTAGAGGTAAGGTGGAAATCCAAAAGGGTGTCTGGCTGCAATTACAACTCCCCCATAAATGTGGGTTATTTTAATAATTCTCATTCATCACTGCTGTTACTGAAAATATTCTTGTATAGCTGGGTGAATAGTTCATAGAAAAACCCAAACCACCACCAACTCATGAAACTCATTCTTGCGTTAGGTATTCAGTTCTGCTGCCCTTTGAACAAACTGTAAGACACTGAAGAAAGCTGTAAAACTAAGCATTTGAAAAATCAGTGCAAGAACAGCATTTTCATGCCTGTTTGCTTCAAAGGATGCTCTGATTTT
>NW_008804205.1:0-2007 GCF_000699145.1 Aptenodytes forsteri
AATAATTTAAATTGAACTTCAAAGGTAATATTTGTAGCTTTAAAATGTGCCCTTATATCAAAAATCAGGATCAGAGTATATGTTGATTTGAAAGAGTAGGAAAAGAGTAATAAAGTGTGTTCTGGAAGTATGTTACATAGTTCAGAAGCAGAACAGACTAATTTATGGGGCAGTGTATTATCTTTTTACTCCCAGGATCACTATCATATCAAGCAGCACATTTGTCATGGAATAAGACATTTTGTCAAGAGTGAGACAAATTCCAGTACCGGTCATTTAGGAAAAATGTAGTGCCCTCCATTACTTCTTGAGTAATCACTCCTTAGTCAAAGCCCTACAAATAAAAACAAATTACAAAGGGGTGAGTTGAGATGAATTTATACTCTACCCATTGCAATTCTGAGGTGGGACTGTATGGAGAACATGAACCTGGACCAAGATTACCGAAGTGGTTTTAACTATTGGTAATCCCTGAAGTAAAGGTATTTCAAGTACCTTTTGTCCAGAAAATATTTTAAATAAAAACCCAACCCAATTCACACCAGGTATTTTTCTTAAACAGTTCTTAAAGGACCCAATCTTCAAGTTTCTAAGTGTCTCCTGTGAAGTACTGAGCACTGTGAGTTTTCATGGTCATCAATCATTTCTTCCAGCACAGAAATTCAGAACACTTTCCTCTCTAAGGACCATTAAGGTCAATGAGGAGCAGGAGACGGGTGAAGAGACAGAGAAATGCATGCAGAACTGCCATTGCTCATCTGGGTAACCAGGTACAGGAAATAGGACTCCAACTACTAAAGCAGTCTTTGTTAAGAAACCTGCTGTAGTAGCCCTTTCTTAGACCGCCAGTGTCACAATTTTGTGAAAATATACTGATGTCATTTGACACTCCTAACTCTGCGACTGCTGTGTAAAAAGTTTAACCACGCTATCTGTTGAGAGCCTTCAAGGCTTCCACAGTGAGCTGAGGGCTTCAGTGCTTCCATTTGTAGTGTATGAATAATGCATATAGCTTTAACATCTCAGAAATCTTATTAGCCCTCCTGTAATGGGGCTTCTTATGATCAGCACCGAAGTTTCTGTGAGGTTTTATGTGTGATAAAAGTAACAAGGCAGTGTGAAATACATACCTCCCTGCTAAAATCAATAATCACTCAAATTTGGGCAAGTGAACTCTGTAAATATGGAGGGAAAAGAATCTCCTTGCCAGCTTAAGAGAATGTCTATCTTAACAGCTCTGTAATTGCAAAAAATGGCCATCATCCTTCATCTTCTCTCTTCTAAATGTGCTTTCACTCGTGTATTCGTCAGTCCATATGATGATTATTGTACATCTAGTGTTGGGTATGTGTTGCTAGTTATTGGCTATTTAAGAAGCGAAGCCAAGAATCGGTTACCACTACGTGTCTCCAGAAGAAGGAGTGAGTGATCAAAACCCTGGCCTGCAGCTAGACTGTATTTACATAGAAATGTATGACTAAGATACCTAGCCTATTTTTATTTACTGTCCTAGAATGGCAGTCGAATGCGGGCAAATTGGGAAGCTGGAGAGAGGAGTACTGGCTTCTGCTTTCTGCTGTGGCACTGATTCACGATGGAATTCCACCAGATATGCCTGGTGCCATGTGCAGCCATTACTTCTGCAAAACAGGTCTTTACCCCCTCACACATATGCTTATTATTCTGTACCTAGGTAGGCATTATGGGCATGATAATATTTTTTTTAATTGGACTGTGTTTTCATGAAGATTAGTTAAATTTACATTTTAAGTTCAGTGCTTGCAATCCATGGATAAAATATATTGTAGGAGGATAAAATATATTATAGGAGAATAAAATATTGTTTAAATTTCAATCAGTGGAATCCACACATTTAGACATGCTCAGCTAACTACTTCTAATCCTTATCAGCTTTATCAGTGAATAAACAATCTTTGCTGTAGACAGTATCAGGACACAAAAGAATGGAAAATACTGTGAGGAAATAATTTTCATCAAGAAAAAAAA
>NW_008804206.1:0-2009 GCF_000699145.1 Aptenodytes forsteri
AATGCTGTACAGCACCAGCCTGCACATTTGGCTGATCTCTGCAACTCCTTTTCTCTTTTTAGTCACTCTAGGCAAAAATAATAGTGTCTGGTGAAGCGTTGCAGAATAAAGACCGTGATATCTTCCTTTTCTACCTGTATGAAATGATCTGCATTACGCAAACCATTTTTGCTCATCAGGAACAATGGTGCTGCGGAATGCAATATCCTGTGATTGTCGTATTGCTGCACTACTGTTCTTAAGTGTTCTTAATGTTCTGAAACCTCTCTTTTCAGATGTTAGCTGTGGAGCCGCACCTGAAATTCCCAATGCTTATATTACAAGCACTCACCAGGAGAGGTATCTGCCCAGTGCCAGAGTGCAGTATGAATGTGAAAGCAATTTTCAAATGATGGGTGGAAATTATGTCACTTGTAGAAACGGAGAATGGTCACAAGCACCAATCTGCAGAGGTAGGAATCCGTGCTTTCATCTTGCCTGTTAGCATAGAGGGGACTGTTTGTTCACCTAAATACTCTAAAGACTCTTTACTTTTTTTACTTCTGTTTTCATTGTACTTGCTATTGCTTCCTTGCACAGCATTTTAATTTAGCTTGATGCTTCTAGAAATACTGTGGGTATTTTCATCAACAGCAAAAACGTCTTGAAGAAGCAGGGCCTAAAATGTGCTGCTCTGTCATTCTCCTGTCTGGTACTGGTATTTCCCCAGAGTCCACCATTTCAGCGACCTTCAGGAGAAAGACATGTAAGGGCTCCTCTGTTCTGTTCAAACCTGTCAGGGAGTAGCTGAATGGAAGAAGCGGTAGGGGAGAGAAAGAGCTGTTCTTCTCCAGGGCTCCACCCTGACTGATGCAGATCCCAGCAGAGACTCAGATCTAAACCATGTAAGGTCTGCTAGGGCTGTGGGCGTGGGAAGAGCGTTCCTGTGACAAGGAGCTGTCAGGAGCTGTGCTCCTGTCCCCTGCCCAAGCCTGTGGCTGCAGGGTGAACAAGTGCTACTTGGCTTTCACACACCTCCATGGAGCTGACTGCACTTACCCATCCCCGAGCAGTGCAGGCTGACAAGCTCCTCCAGCGCTGCCGGTCCTGCAGAGCTCTGTGATTCAGCAGAGCGCCAGCTTGGCTGCTAGCCCTGTGATTTCCAGGAATGCCAGGGCTCCCTGGGGAGGGACATGGGCACGCAGGAAGGCTGGTGTGGCTTCTTGTGCTGTGAGGTGTAGCTACAGAAACACTGGCTTTTTCTAGAAGCTCTCATTGACCCTGCCATCTCTGGAGAGTCCCAGAAAGAGTGTTCTGCTGCCACTGTCACACCTCGTTGCTTTCTCCATGGTGAACTCTTGGAGCTGTTACCCACCTGAGGCAGAAAATCTGGACAGAAATTGTAACAAGATTGATTTCTTTAACTGTTGGTTGTATAGGGGAACACCTCAGCGACTGCAAACGTGACTGCAGCAGTGTCTCTTTTCAGATGTGACATGTGAACCTCCTCCAGAAATTGCGGGTGGTAACGTTCAAGGTGTGAAAAAGTCAAGGTATTTGCCTGGGGAGAGTGCTCGCTATCAGTGCTGGCAAGGTTTTCAGATGACTGGGACTTCCACCGTAGCATGTCAGAATGGGACCTGGACAGAGCTGCCCAAGTGCAAAGGTAATTTCTCTCTGTCTTCATACAGTTGCCTGTCAGTGAGACTGTCATGAAGCTGACTCAGTGGCATTTACTTCTCCACATTTCAGTCTCATTACTGTGCACAAACGCAACATATCTGGCACACTCAGGAAAAAGGCGTTTTCCCAGGTATCTATTCAGATGAGTTTACCAGCTGAGTGACCCAGGTGGCTTCACTCAAGAGGGCCCCATCTGGAAAACCACCCTGAGGCTGAGAGCAGTTGCTGGCCAGGTCTAATTTTGAGATGCAACCCTTGGACTTCTTAGAATATACTTTCTGTGCCTGCCTGATGAGAAGAGAGTGAGAAATTTTGCCACCTGTGTTGGAGAACAGAGCCCACAGCTT
>NW_008804207.1:0-2010 GCF_000699145.1 Aptenodytes forsteri
ACTTCCCATGTACTTCAGTCTTCCAGATGTAAGTCATCAAGTCCTCCTATATGAAGACATTATTTGGTGGGAGGGAGAGTGAGGTTTGATACCTGCTGTGCTCAAAAGTTATTTGCTAGAAAGAGACTAAGATAAACGCAGACATTCCAGACAGATGGCCAAATGCAGGTAGTGCTGCTGACCGTAGGTCAGACCTGCCAAGCAGTAATTTCAAAGGTTTGAATGTGAAAAGAATAGGAAATCTCCTCCCCACAACTTTTTATAAATGGGTGAAGTCAAACACATCATGTTGTAGGTTCCATCTCAAATACGCTGCAAGATGCTGTTCCTTCAGGATAACCAGCTGCTCATAACAAGGTGTAAGTTCCCCTTCCGTGTGCATGTGGGCTTCTCAGCACCATGCAGAAGGTACTCATTGTGAAAGCTAATTCAACAGGATAGACACAAGAGGAACTCACCCACAGCTATGAGGCAGCACCATTCACATTTCTGTGTTTTTACTAGCTCTTCCCAGCAGTATGCTCCGTTTCATATCTGATTAGGATCTATCTTGGTGAAATTAGATCCTAATTAAAAATATGAAACATTGAATATAGATCAAATATTGCAATGCCACAGAAGAGAGAATACAGAGAATTTCCCAACATTATGTTAAGTGATTTTCAAATCAAATACATTTTCAGGCTATATATCTATATTGAGATCAATAAGCTTATTTTATACTGGGGAAAAAAAGAGTCCTTTTCCTTAAATAGCAGTTTGCCATTGTAGGACATAATAACCTTGAACATTCAAGTTAGTGGGAGATTTTTTTCATTTGACCCAAATGGCATTAATTCAAGCTCTTACTCAGATACGTATTCAGCAAAAACTATTAGGTTTTTAACGCCTAGATAATAAGGCTCAATCTTGCATCTACTGAAGATGACAAGATGTTTCTGTCATCAGGAAAATAGAGCTTTTAGTGCACACATGAATTAACATAGGTGTCCTTGCTACGTATTTATACATGAACTGTATGACCAATATGGCAGTCCAGCATCTCTAATTGGTTGCAAATAAAACAACCTGTCAGCTCCAAAAGAACATTTATATTTGGCCATGAGAGCATAGACATCCTCCCTAGCTATTGAAAAATACAGATATATGTAATAAAGCACATGAGCTACCGAATTAGATTGTCAGTAACGTGCATTTTAAAAGGGCCCTGAATTGTAACAGGACCCTGAATTTAAAAGGACCATGCATTGTAACATGGTCAATAAAATATATTTGTAAGAACCTGTCAGTAAATAGAAGTTCACACACCTGAAAATATGGAGGGTGTCTGCCTCAAGTATTCACGGCTAACTATTCAGTTTTAATTTCAGAGTCTATTTTCACCTTGATGTATGAGCGTTAGTATAAGCGGATGCACGTCAATGCACGAATACCTCAGAGAGGAAGTGCTAACTGATGGTTACAACAAAATATTAAAACAATAGTGGCTGAAGATACTCCATTATAAACATCTCTTATGATACATTGGAATTGATTTCATAGTACTGACCTATCCTAAAGGGGTACAGTGAGACCTAATTAATATTTGCAGCACATTGTGTCTGGGTGAAAAAAGCTAATAGAATTCTAAATTATTAGTGCCCACATGTCTTCTGTTCTGTGACTTATGAGGAACTGTCCAGGTCATGATAAAGCATTACATGGAAACACAGGGATATGGGCTGATATACCACCTCGTCAATTTGTACCCATCTTATTTTTAATAACAGTTTTCTTTCAAATTACTGACAATCAAAAAATGCATCTGGGACTAGTATTGTATCTCTGGAGTTCTTGACTTTTCAACATGATGATCAAACCTGAGACAGTTTTATTACACATGAAAAGCAAGCACTCTTCATACAAATAAACAAACCAAATGAACATACAAGAAGTTGAAGGGATGTTAAAAGTCACCCAAAGTATATTTATCCTGTAGCATACGAAGGAAGGAAGGAAGGAAGGAAGGAA
>NW_008804208.1:0-2010 GCF_000699145.1 Aptenodytes forsteri
AATGCATATTAAATCCATTACTTATATTGTAAATGTATACGCAAGTACCCCAAGTGAAGACGTCTGCCTCCCACTATGTAAAGTGTAACAGGTGTATACATAAACTGCGTGGTACAACACGGGGTGTGCTCTGACATCTACCCACACCGATGCACATATGGCTATATGGGTACACAGCTACGTATGCACTGATGTGCTCGTACGTCTATGTTAATAAGTATGTGCAATGACGACGTGGTTTCCTCAAATGAAGAATAAACATCTATGAATTTGTATCCCCAATTGCACCGCTGCTTTATACAGTCCCTTAAGGAACGGGATTGAGCTGTCCAAAGACAAACGTAGAGATACAAAGGGATGGCTGCAGAGAATTAAAGGGATGATAGAGATACACAGGGATGGAAAAGGGAGCTATCTCCTGTCTGAGCTCAGCTGAGACAGCTACCAGACCCTAAAAGCTTCATGTTCACACTCTGCTACTGCCTCTCCTTTCTCATCTTGGCCCTGCTTTCCTTCCCAAGCTGAAATCCCAGCCAAAAGTAATTTCCTGCCCTCACCGTACCCAAAATGGCCCATGCCATTGGGGACTTAAAATACCAGGCAAGGTCATGGGGTCACGTGTGTTCTTGCAGATCATGGTCTTGCAGCAAAATTACCATCAGTTGGTAGCTACAGCTTTGCATGAATGCTGAGGCTTTACCTAGAAAGAGCTTTGCAGCTTTCCAAGCCGGCTGGGTTTTGATGTCCCCGTGTGAGCCCCGTGCACTAGGTTTCTGTTACAACCCCTGGAGACAGACAGCCGCTCTCGGGGTGGGGGGGTGCATTTCACCCAACATCTCTCCTGGGATAAGGTGACAGCAGCTCCTTTCTCTTTGGGGTGCAACTTCATGCTTTTATTTACAGCTCACAGATCTTCCGTGCTTTCCCCATTTGTCTCTGCCTCTCTCAGAGAAGTTGTGTGGATGCCTCTGCTGCCTGCACAAGATAATCTTCGCAAAGCTGGGAGCAGGGTGGTTTAGTGGAGAGGGGTCTTGGGGTTGTTTGAGGTCTTTTGACAGCCACATCATGGTCATGGGAAAATCCTAGCTTCATGGAGTTTTGGGTCCCAGGGTCCTTCCCCAAAACACAAATCCTCACAGAGGGGAGAGAGAGCCAGCAAGGATCCATGTGAATGCCCTGTCTTGTGTTGGATAACCCAGAAGATGGCGGCATCACCTCTCACTTTCCCATAAGTTGGCATACAGTGCAGCCTCGTAGCAGTTTGGTCTGGAGGCCTTCAAAATACAAAAGACAGCAGCCTCACCCTCCTGGTGTCCATCATGGCCACAGACCCTTGGGCTGGGACCATGGAATGAGGGCAATGACAGCCACATCATAGTCATTGGACAATCCCAGCCTCCTGGGGGTTGGGCTTTGTCCTCCCCCAAAGATAGGACATACTGGAGCTAAGAAGAGCTTGCACAGCCTGAAAGCCTCTGCATGAGTTGACCTCGCCTCAACTCTGCCCAGTCCATCAGTGTTGGCATCTGGAGGGAGAACCTGAGCTAGTGTCCAACCACCAGCACGACGCTGGAGACATCCAAAGACTGGTCTGGAAGGGAGGAGCCCCAGGTTTCAAGAGTAGATCTCAGGATGGGACTGGGACTATTTAGTGAGAGTAGAATTTATTGAGATTTCATTTATTGGGAGTACAAAGAATATTTATTAAGAACACAGAAGATGGGACCTGCTCTGTATTGCAAGCAAGGACGCTGAAGCAGAAGGACATTGCACCCGGTGCCAGGAGGGGAAGGGTGCAGCACCTGTTGGCACTTACAGTAACTCCGGTTGTTAGCAGAGGCGTCCTTGGCACTACCAGCATCACTGAGCAGTGTGGAGAGAGCAGGGAGAGGTGTTGAATGTCTGCGGCCCCACTGCCATCCTGCACCAATGGGGCTTTTTGGGTCATTCCCATGCATGACACTTTCTTCATCCCCGGATGCAGCCCAGGGCATGAGCAGCTGGGGTACC
>NW_008804209.1:0-2038 GCF_000699145.1 Aptenodytes forsteri
AGTACATGGAGTGTCTGTGGGCATATGGACATTCTCTTTATGTATAAAACCAGTTGCGAATTAAAACTGATTAGAAAAAAGAAGAGCCGCAAAAATGAGACTCTTTCTGATGACAGGATCAACTTCTATTAAACTATCCGCAGTTTAGAGTTTGCTGCCTTAAGAGGCAAAAAGCAATCTTGATTTAAAACAAACAAATAAATGTCCCTTTTTTCCTGTTTGCTTATGCCACTATTCCCACTATGTAATCTGAGCATAAAGGAAAGCACGCTGCTAAACTTTCTGAAGCCTTCATTTAGCGTCTGCATGAAGAACTTTAAAAGAAATAATACAAACAAGTTGAATGTATATAAGGAGTCTTGGAAGATTATATCACAGATAAGGAAAATGCTTAGGATTTTCTTTTTGTATGTGTAATGCCTTTGCAACCTACTCGCAACGTTATTCCCTGCATGAGGGCCCCCTAATTATTTCATCATGCAGCAGGAAATTCTGGTAGGTCATATATAAACAGCCGGAGGCAGAGACCTCTTCATCAGATAGAGCGTGACATCTGACATCTGTGCAGCCTGCCGTTCGCATGCCACAATTAGCCAGGCAGCCCAAACACACACTAATGCAGGAGCAACTGGGAGCATGGGGCTAACTGGTGGTGGCAAAGGTCCCCCCTAATCCAAAACTAAAACTTCTGCATCCCTTCCCTTTCCCGATGGCCACGTCCCACCCCTCGCCTGGCTGAGCCCACAGCAGGCTCGGTCATGGTGTGGTGCCAGCCTGTCCAGGTGGGGTGGGATCCTGACCCTGCTGTGCACAGAGGTTCTCCCTGAGGATGAGGCGATGCATGCACCCTTTGGCTGCACGCGCCTCTTGGGCAGAGCTGGGCGCCGCAGCAGCTGTACCATGGCCAGGCTGGTGCGGTGAGCCTGGCAGAGGAACTGCGTGGCCACTGCTTCGGCCGGGGCTCAGTCCGGTGCCACGCTCAGAGCACCTCCTGGCATCGGTGCACCCTTAGTAAAGGCACCAGCTCCCAGCGCCGCTGGCTGAGAGCCTGAGATGCCGGGGTGAGGAACGGCTGAAAGTAGGAGACAGCTAAAAATCAGGTGACTGTGATGGATTAGGGCTCTGCGTCACACATGATCCATGACTGCTTATTTTTTCTTCTCATTGTACTTATTTTTATGGTTCCCCAACAAAAAGGCAGATTATTTTTTCTTAAATGAGTAATTGTCAGTGGCGTTTCCTTGGTATAGAAAATGGCTTCTGAGGGAAATTGTTGCAAGCAGTCGTCTGGGGAAGAGTTTGAGAAGTGTAGGGAAAGCATGTGCCAGCAGTCACCACTTTGCCCTTCAGTATTTCTTACCTGAAATTCCCCGTGTCTCCACATCCCCCTTCCCGTGCCGGCTTGCCTGGGCCATGCTGTGTGTCCAGGAGAACTGCAACAGCATTCCTAGCTCTGGCACTTGGTTAGTTTATCTGTCTTTCTTGAATGAAAGTAATAGACCGCATGAAAAACAAAGGAAAATTCTCTGTTTGAAGGAACGTTTTAGGGAAACAGCAGTTCCCTAGTGTGACATGTATATGTGTATATTTCCACTGTCTTCAACTATACAACTCTATTTCATTATTACTGTTATTGTTCAGACTATTGGATTCTGTTTTCATATGTCTTGGCTGTTTTGAATCAAATAAGAAAGTTTTTTTACATATTTTTTGACTTCGGCTTTAACCTTAAGCCCAGTCCTAGGAAAATCTATGTTCAGCAGTTTTCTGCACTCTGTCCAAATCTATTTGCACAGGAAAATGTTCTTTCCATCATTGCATTTAAGGACACGATAAATTCCACAAGTTTTAAGAAACTGAGGATAGTAACAGTATTTGAAGACAGACTTTTAGTGTTAATACTAGACTACTGAGGCTTGAGCTCTGCTGAATCTCTCGCTACAAAATCTTCTTCAGGCAAACAATTCATAATCAGTCTTTTGTCAAATTTCAGTTGTTCAGTAATGCTAAGGATTTCCTGAAAAGTCAACATTTTTTT
>NW_008804210.1:0-2043 GCF_000699145.1 Aptenodytes forsteri
GTGTGTGTGTGTGTGTGTATGTATACTTTGTCTGCTGGGGACCTTTCCCAGGCTTGTGGGCCATCAAGGGCAACTGAGGATACTGATGAATTTAGCTTTACATTGCCGCCTCCAAACTGGTTCCAAAATGATTTGAATCTGACAGGTATGTTTGCACTTCTTGTTAAAGACACAATGCATAAAGACACCATTGGTGACAACCTTGCGTTACCTAGAGAGTCTGTGTGTGAAGAAGGTTAAGCTGAAAAAGGTTAAAACAATTTATGGGTGGTCACACCAAGGAACTCAATTAAAAAGCTGTTAGCCTTCAGTGTTTCAGTCAGCAACTCCAACAGTGATCAGGGGACAAATCAATCTGTAGCATCTGTTTATGCCAGTGAGTGAGGAAGCATGCTAGCAGGGCAAGCTAACCATTTATATTTTGAAGGTCAGCTCTCCAGGTGGGAGAACAAGGCTCCTCGGTGTGTCTGCGCACAAGCGAGGCTGAGAGCAAGCGGGGATGGAGGTGTTTGCATTGTAGCATTACATCCCTGAGCTCACAGGGCATCGTGACATTCCCTTCAAGTACACATAGAGCTCTTTTTATTAGCTTAATGGACATCCTTCCTTGTGAATCCTATTACTAAAAAACAGATAAGGAACCACCATATCCAATTGTCCTGTGCAAGAATTATAATGGAGATATTAACCAGAGTCTTAACTCTTTAATGATCTTTTTCACTTTTATGGAGTATGTATTTAATATTTCCTCAGTGGGAAATACAAAGTACTCTTCTCTGCATTGGGGTTTCAAGGAATTTTTAAAATGTCTGGGCCTTGTCCTGCAAATGTCAAAGGAAGGTCTGCTATTTGTCTCGTGTCTTTAGCGCCTACTGAGGTTATTGAAAAATAAGGGTGCTCAGCATCCGACAAGGATAAGAAATAACTTATTATGAGTGGTTTTGAAAAGCCCCTTATTTCTTCCTTGGGAATGATCAGATCTTTATCAGAAGTATTCTCCATAATGGAGTGGGAGTCTATATAACTCATTTGGTTCACCTGCTGGTCTGGGGACTGAAGATTTATAGTCCAAGTGAAGGCTTTTTCTTTCCTTCTTTTTATAGCTTTGAAATTTTCAGTCAACTGAGAATATCCTCTGCTAGATTAAATAGCTTATTTTGTCTACAATTTCATGGAAATTCATGGAAATACAGAATAATTTTTTCACCCCCCTAAAAAAAAGAATAAATTTAAGAAAAAGCAAATAGATTTTTGGTCATCTTCCTAATTCCAGTAAGATAAATAATTATTTATTTATAAATAATTGTTTATACCATTAAATAAATAAATAACAGAGGTATACACATCAATCCATGCAACACAGTCTTTTACTACAGAAGAGGACCAACTGTATTTAAGAGAAAGATAGAGACAACTGGGGGAAAAATTGCTTTGCTCCCCATTTCCCTGAAGAGTCAGTCTGTGGCTTTTGCTCCATCACCACACCTGAAACCACTAGAGTGATCAGTTCTCTGAAATTAGGATACTGAAGGCCATCAGCATCAATGGGATGTTCCAACTCATTTGAGCCAGTGTGGTGTATAAATATTTCATCTGCTCTGTGATTTAGTGACGTATTTTACTTCACCAAAACTATGCTGTTTGCTTATTTTATGTATTAATGGAAATTGCAGTTCTCAATGGGAAGAATGAAAAATTAATGAAAAATTATAAAATAAGCTGATGACCGTATTAGAAACATCACCAAATAAGTTTAATAAATTTCTCATTGTCTGCTATTTTGAAAATATTAAATGTTTCCAGCCCAGGGAGGTCATTGCTAAATTAATAATGCATGTGCCTCATACACATTTATGTGTTGTCCAGTATTACCACGTTGGAAAACCAGTATCATTGCCTATTTCATTTTGTAAATTAAAGTTGTCATTCGGAGATTACAATACCTACAGATGTGTGAACGGGACTGAGGGTTACAGGCACGGTGAACCAGTGCTACTTAATTTTTGCAACCTGCAAACCTGAGAATCTAAAGTGTGAATGTGT
>NW_008804211.1:0-2047 GCF_000699145.1 Aptenodytes forsteri
ACCTCAATGTCTTTCTTGTAGCGAGGGGCACAAAACTCATGTTTAAGTCAGTATCTTTTGGGGGATTTAATGAGTGCTTCTGATTCTTAGGATTTGATCAAATGTGCTCTGCTGGGTTTAATAAGATTGTACTATTGGACACTTTTCTAGAATCAGTACGTGCCTCTCCAACCTCAGCTTTGACTGGGGATTCAGATATTTTTTCCCAGTCCAAAAAATCAATAGTGTGTGATTTGGTTAGTAATTAAATACGACCTGCTTTAAATACAATTCTTCACTAGCCCTGAAATTGGATGATCAAGCAGGAGTTCAATCATTGCCGCCTTCTGGAGCCCTGCTTCCTGTCCAGACAGAGTCTCCAGAGCACTAGATTCATATCAGTGCAACTCCTCAAGAGAGGAGACTGCTCACACACACTTGAAATTGCTTTGAAAACCGTAAGTTATCACTCCATGTGGTGATGCCTTAAGCATCCGTGCTTGCTACATTTCTGGCAATGTTGGAAAACTTACTTGAGTTTACCAAGTAGATAAGCTACATATTCAACAGGCATCTTACCACCTACCACAGAAAACACAACCACCATGCTGGATACCACAATGCCCTTCTAGCAGGTGTGTGCCTTCATCATCAAGTTTCTTCTGGCACTTTCAATTTGTCACAGTAACACCACTCTGGCCAGTAAACAATCAGTTTTCAGTTGTTTACCCTCCTTCACCAGGTATGATCGTCTTCACTTGTGCTGGTGTTTTCTCTCAATGTTCCCATCCTTTTTATTCTTGAAGAATTATGAGATTTCATCTCATTTTGCACACAAAATGACAGTATGAGTCCAGACTCCCTAACTCGTAAGCCTTTATGTATACAGCCAAGCTTTTTGAGGGCTTCCTGGAGCTGCTGTCTTTGCTGTCTAGCGAGAATAAAACAGGAACCTGAACGACCTGCCCTGCCAGAGCAGCAGAGAAAAATATGCTGAGCTTGCAGATCTAATACCTTAATGGACTCTTCTTATCTGTTGATCAGAGCACGGCATCTTATTCTCAGTATTTCAGATTAACACAGGCATTGACTGGCATACACAAGCCCTTACCCGAAGCTGGTGATCCCAAAGACTTTCAAAAGGTTTTGGGTTGTATGTGCTTGCAGTGCAGTTTTCTCACTGCTGCAGATGCTGTGCCTGACACGGTTGCAGAATCAGGACCCCGGTGTAACTTTGGTGCTGATTACACTCATCGAGCGAGTCAGTCACCTCGCTGCAGGCACTATAATATTTTCCTTTCCCAGACAATCTTGATTTCAGGGCCTGTTATTCTGAAATGCTGCCTTACTGTAGTATTTGCTACAGAGGATCTCATTACATTCTCCTGTATCCGATATACTTAAAATACCTTTTCCTTAGAAAGCTGATCTTTCACCCTTGTATGTTGTACCTTGCTTTGTGTATTTATTTAGTGTTTAACCAACAAAAATTTAAATCCAACAATCCAGCGGTATCTTTTCACCATGCAGTCCGTGTTGTCTCTGTTATCTTTTGAGACAGAAGAATGCAGCGTAAGTGCTTTAACTAAAAGTAACATGTCAACTCTAAAAATAATTTTAAATAAGAAGGCAATTCTCCTCTGTTTCCATAACTATATTTTCTGTTCCAAGTCCAAACTCAGCAAAGCTTCTTTTAACTATGAAGTTTTGCATATGGATAGCGTTGTTTTGCAGTCAAAGTGATAGCTTTTATTCACCTCAATAGCACTTCTAAGATTTTTTTCCCCTTAATAAATCTGTATTGAATGCTAGCTGAGCAAGAAAACAGAAAGTTAGGACTTCTTTTCTGGTTTTGTTAGTAGATAATGACTAGAAGGGACTTACTTGAACTTGCATAATGCCGGTCACAGGATATTATTAAGTTCAAAGTCAACCTCCTAGCCAAAAGGCAATGCTTCTGCTAATTCATAGTATCTTTTTGTATAGGGAAAAAAACCAAACGAAACCACGACACAACTCTTCAGACAGGAGGCTATTCAGGTTGTCATGGTTTAACCCCAGCTGGCAA
>NW_008804212.1:0-2048 GCF_000699145.1 Aptenodytes forsteri
GAAAGTATTTTCAATGCCTCAGTCTAAGCAATAGGTAAGCAATTACTTGGCCTTACACAAAGACAGACATTTCAATACTATATAAAGAGTAGCAGCTAGAACGGGAACTGAGTCTTCTGTTTATTACTGTAGAATATGGAATTATTGGCCTTACTATCTGTTCTTTGAGTAACGCTTCAGATGACTGTCTTTTGTCGTTGTTTCGCCCTGAAATTATCTCTACTTGTGGAATGAATTTGATGCTGTAACACAAGAACTGTTACACAGCTGATTTGGTCTGTCCTCTAGAATATAGAGAGTTTGAACATGGCATATGGCAGCAAACGCTATGACCTGGCTGTCAAATCTAATCAGTGCTAGAGGGCACTTGCATTTGTCATGAAAATAATTTTTGAAAGCCTTTCCCTGAGTCAACCATAGAAATGAATACGATCAAATTCATTACAGACAGAAATCCTGTTTAACAGTATGAGGATAACTGAGCATTGTGACACCTCAGGCGACGGGAAAACCTTGCAGATAAAGGTATTATGTGATATAGGTATGTGATACAGGTGTTACGTGATATAGTAGCTGGCTTCTCAGGTCCAGTAAGATCTGCTGGCCAGACCTCCAGGCTGGCCCTTCACAGCCACGTGAGCATCTCTGACTATGTTTCAGAGCACCCTGGGTTATTAGCTGGCGTGCAAGGCTGGACCAAGGCTGGGCTCTGTCACACGCACGGAGCTGAGCAGATGCTGATTAGCTATTCCAGAAGCCAGCACTGAGAATGAAGTCCAGACATTCAAATGGCTCTGCCCGAACAGCCTCTCCTTACAGGACCCCGTCTAGCTGTGAGCGCTGCTTTTAGTCCCTGCAGAGCACTCACTGGAGCTCCTATGTCTGGGAACACAGTTTGAGACCTCTGAGATGGCTATGCCCATGGTGACCTGGGTTCACAGATCTTACTGGCTTTGGTTCCACATGAAAGCAACTATCTGCTTACAGACCCAAGCTGGCCAAGAAAACAGTACAGATGCATTCATATGGTATGTGAAAGACTGCATTATTTGAAAACAAAACGTCCTGCAGGGCATCAAAATGAAGTATTATGATAGGTCTACATCATAATGAAATGAAGTATTTCATCAGCTGAAATATTATAATAGGTCTACATCATCTACAGCATCTTGAAAGTCTGCAGTGCTGATTACAATCTGATGCCACTCCCATGGCTCTGTAGAACATGCTACATCCCCTCCTGAAGGCTGAAATCATCTCTCCCCATCAAACAGGGATTTATTACCAGCCATGCAGACTTTAGAAAGAGCAAGATGTCAAATGTTTATGCTTTAGAAAGAAAAAAGACTGAAAGGTCCAATACCTGTAAATATGCCTCCAACGACGGCACAAACTCCCGTGAGAAAGTGTGTAAAGGACCTAGAATGAGGAAAGCAATTTGAACAACCAGCATGAGCTCAGATACCAATATGTCAGATAAGTAACAATTAACTAATAAAAACTAATTCATAATTATCATAATGTTCATCATAGCACGTGTAAGTATGCATTCTACAAATATTAATAGCTGGCAACAGATTTAACAATTAAATAACCCCTACTGGCTACGGAATGGAGTTTGTCACCTACTTTTATTGAGTAGCATCAGAGCAGTGCGCTCTAACGAGCTCAATGGCAACCCTAGGAGGTAAGTACTGAATTTATGGTCTTTTAATCCCTAAGGTTTTATCCATTCCTACCCAGACAGAATGCACAGCAGGCTGCTGTAACACAAAAACTAAATCCCTAAGCACATGTTAATACATTTTAAGGTGTGGGCATTGGCTGTCCCTCATTATGATCCTAAAAGATCGGACAGCTACAACCCCTTCCATTCCCCTGCAATTACATGCCTGTGATTAACGGAGGACCCGGAAAGAAGAAAGAGGTTCCACACTGACGACAACATGCAGAAAAGCTATAGCAGGTGCAGGTTGGGTAAGGTGGGTGCTGCTGTAGGTGCTGGTAAGATGGGTATGCTATATAAATCCAGCCTTCCCATTAAAAAA
>NW_008804213.1:0-2048 GCF_000699145.1 Aptenodytes forsteri
TTCTTGTAGATGGGCATCACATTTGCTACTTGTCATCTCCGCCCCTCTCGCCCGCTGTACTCTTTCCTTCCTTTCTTTCTCCATTTACTGTTCTCCCTTTTCTCTGCTCTTTTTTTCTTCACCTCTTTTTCTCTCCTTTTCTTCTCCATTCTGCTCCCCCCTTTTCTTTCTTTCTTTTCCTCTTTCTTCTTTCTTTTGTTACCACACTGCAGGACCAGGTCTGACATGTTTGCGGTGTGGAGGCTTTGGGAGGGTGAAGGCACCAAACGTGTGGTGGGCTCGTATATGTTGGAACATGTCCACAGGCTACAGAGCCCTCTAAGGAGACCACTACTGGTTTCCCAGCACAAACCCTCTCATGCTCAAAGAAGAGCTCAGTCCATTGAGCAGGATTGAGACAATCCCGCGCCTGGGCCCAGCCCAGCAGGATGGCCATGCAGTATCACTGGGGCTGGCTTGGGGCTTTGGACTGGGCTTCAAGGCACTGGCAGTGCCGCCTGCAAAACTGAAAACCAAAACAAATCGCCAACTTCCTAAGAACATCTGTGTGGAGACAGTATGGAAAAGATCCAAAGGGGTTAGACGTGACAGTATATGTTGTGGAAAGGGTCCGTTATCCGTCCCTCGCTGTTTTTTCATAATGTATCAAGTATATTATTAACCCCCCACAACAAAGCTTCAGCTGTCTGCTCTCTAGCAGATGGCCTGGTCTATTACCCCATCATAAGGAAAACAAAGGTCATAACGGACAAAAAGCCTTATGCTTTTTCTATACCTGAGGATCTCCATATATTTTGGGGGCTTCTCCAGGGGTTGCTGCTAAGAAATTTCCCTTTGTGGTGGACATCACCAGAGGGTTTAACTCGCTCTACCTCTACACGGATCTTGTAGAACACCAGCTTGTTGGAGACTTCACAGTTCCATTACTGAACTGCATGCCCACCATCGGGAATAAAAATGAGACCGTTACGGTGACATGTGCTAAGCCTCACTACATGCTGGTAAACCACCAGCACACTGAAATGATCAGCAATGAAATAAAGACTGACCAGAACAATCATGTCTCATTTTGCTGCAGGCAGGGAAGGTGACTGTAAAGCTGCATCTTCAGTCCCCAGAAGCCTCTGCCAGTTTAAGAAACGATGCCAAAATGCTGGCAGTAAAAACTTATGGGAACCCATCCTCGTACATGAACTGACAGCACCCAAGCTAGCCATGGTCTTCCTGGTTTTCAAGGCTTTCCTGCCACGTATGACGCGGATGCTGGAGGTACATTCTGTAGCTTCTTAGAAAGGCCATCTCACATTTGAGAAGGGTATTGGGAATTGTTAACACCTCACATTAAAAGCACCGCTCCAGAGCTTGCAAAAAGCGTGTTTGAACATGTTGCCAAGGTTGTCATGCACACGTTGGAAATGCTGGCACGTCAGGAGGGCTTGGGACTTGCTTATATTCAAAGAAAAATCGTTAAAAGAAAGAGCGCCATGTCATGCTCGCAGAGGCAAAGGCAAAGGCCTTCCAAGCCCTTGAAAGAAAAAGGAAGAAGGGTGCCAGACAACAGTCTGACCAGGACAAAAGAAGAAAAAGAACAAGAAACCAGACTGAACGGTGCAGAGGAAACAGAAGACCCACAGAAAGAGTTCCTGTTCCACTGCTGGAAAGGAACTATATTTGCAAAGGGATGACTTGCATTCATGGCAGATCAGAAGACTGTACGAAATCCTAGGCAGATTTGTTTGAAGTGTCCCCAGCGCAGCCCAGCATTGAGAAATGCCTCGGTGCCGCTCCTGCGCAGCCGGCCCACCGCAGCCCCCGGCAGAGAGCAGCGGGCAGTGGCAGGGGCAGGGCAACCACGGACCCCGCCGCCAGGTGCTCCACAGAGTTGCTGCTGGTGCCCCAAGTGACGCCCTTCCCTACTCTACCAAGAGGCCTGGCCAGGCCCTGGCACCCCCCAGCAAAGGGCGAACTGAGGAGGGCTGGGTGTGCAGGCAGGCACGCCCCCTCCAAACCCATGCACACCAAAGTGGTCACTAGCATACAGACTTCTT
>NW_008804214.1:0-2056 GCF_000699145.1 Aptenodytes forsteri
TGAAGTTCTCTGTCTCCATCTTCTGGTCAGAAACACGTTCAGCCCGCAGTGAGCCAGTGTTCTAAGTCAGCCCAACTACAACAGCGGGGAGAGAAAAAACTCTTGCTACTTCAGGAAGTGCAGTACAGGATAAGTTTCCAGTATTAAAAAGCACAGTGTACACAGGGTCAATGAAAATCAACATGATAGACAGTAGGAAAGCGTGACAGCTTTTTCAGTTGAAGATTTAGAGTTGCAGAACATAGCATACATCTATTAATAAGAATCCAAAACCTGCTCTATTTTCTTCTTTGGAGGAAAAGAATTAAATTGCTTATTAGTATTTATTTTCTATCACTATTTCAGTCTGCATCAGAGGTCAACATTTATGACCACCCGTGCTTCACAGAGCTACCCATGCTTCATGGAATTTAAGCTTGTAATAAAAATTTAGAGAGAAGAGAAACCCAGGACCATTCCCTTTTGTGGATTATTCCCAGGTAGTGTAACAGGAGTGTTTTATTTTCTCTTGATTCAAATGAAACCGCTTCCATGACTTTCGTCAAAAGCTACCTTTTATGTTTAGCAGACCAAGTATTTTTACCCAACATCCAGATTGTTTAACTTTTGACAAAGCCTCTACAGACAATTTCAGTTGCCATTCAGTTACCTTGAAATGATTTGATGCTTCTGTGAGGGAAGATTTGCGGCTCTGGGAACATCTTGCTCTCCTAGGATACTATTAGTCAACCATGGTTTGTATGAATTTACAGTAGTCATTACCTCTGTCCTACTCCATATACATATTCTAAAGAAATGTCACAATCCTTTATTTCATGCTTACGGTAGGAAGCACGAATGAATTCTTCTGAATGAAGAGCCTCTGGAGTTCTTACTTGCCGAGCAGCAAGGTTGAGCAGTATGTTTCACTTATTAAGCCTGGGATTCTTCCTACCACCTAAGTGGAAATACCTCCTTGAATGACAAAGGGTTGGAAATACAAACCTGATTCATAGGGGTAACATTCACTGATTTGCTCTTCTTGAGTTATTGGTTCCTCATCATCTGGAAGGTAACGTTTGTCAATGGCCTCTTTAATCTGGTTATTGGCTCCTTTGGGATCTAAGTCCATTGCCCATGAGAAATTCATCAGGGCCAAATGCGTTTGACCCAGTTTTTTATAAACCTAAAATAAAAGCATAAAAGGCTACATTTACATGAAGTTGCTACTTGAAGGTTTGGGCAACAAACATACCAAGCCACAGTTAACTGATATTTTATGAAAAGCAACAGAGGGTAGATATAAAAGATTTATTATACGAGTCCCAAGGGAAACGTGGGAAATATGTGTAGAAAGAGTGAGCAAGTGTTTCTATTTAAGACTCCAAAGAAATTAAATTAAACTAGCAGCTGACAGATTCAAAAACATAAGAAGGTGGATCTTCAGATATAAATTTAAGCTTTGGAGCTCTGCAGCAGGGTGGTGTAAAAGCTATTAGTGTACACGTTTTGTTTTGTCTTACCCCCTCACCACTCTTTCAATTTCCTGAGTCTCTGTAACCCCAAATCTACTTGCGGCTCAGGAGAAGTTGTCCAAAGTCTCAGAATTCTAATGGCAGAGGCCCAGAGAACAGTCTGGGGAAGTATCACCACATGCACTCATTAGTCTTACACTCTTCCCTACAGCTCTCATATTGAGGACTAGCAAAGGCGGGATACATGGTTCGACAGATTTTTGACCTGACCCAGCACGGCCGTTCTTACATTGTGGCATTTTAACTATCATTGGCAGGTGGAGAAAATAACGGGACATTAAGTGACTCCTAGCTTGTCCTGCTAAACTGAACAGAAACATTTTCAAGACAACGCTGCATTGCAGAATCCAGCCCATATTTTACCTTCTTTGTCACTGTAACTTGCACTGAAGCTCTCCTTATCATTAAGGACAGATGAGCAAGTAATTTATCTGCGTTAAGCATTTAAACAGTGAAAGTACTTAAGTTTGGCAAGACATGGCAACTCTAATGTCAATTTAGAGGTCCAGCTACTCCTGTGTCCTGGTTTTGGCTGGGATAGA
>NW_008804215.1:0-2061 GCF_000699145.1 Aptenodytes forsteri
AGAAGACCCAAGAGAACATTATTGATGATGAAGGGTAAGCTACCAATATACAACTACATGGGGGATTCCAGGACACACTGAGTCTGAAGAGAAAATTAAAAGAAAACAGGGAATCTTAAGTTCAGCATGAAGTGATTTGACACTCTCTGCAAATCCTCAACACCTTCTCTCAACATATTAATTAGTCACCTGCTCCAACAGGGATGGAGGACAGGAGAATGGTTCAAACTGAAGAACAGTGTTGGCACAAGAACAAACGGGTATCAACTGGCCAATAAAAGGCTTAGGCTGCAATTTACAAGGTGGTTTCTAATCGTCAGAGAAAGAAGGTAATGGAATAGCTTTCCTAATAGAGGTGAGGACAAGGAACTTACTGGCTGTAGGACAGAACTTGATGTAATTTATGATTGGGATTACAGGATTTGATTGCCTGACCCAAGAAGTTCCTGCCAGTTTGTTACTCATTTTCACTGCCATAGTTACAACATCCTTGTCAAAAACACACAGGCATTCACGAGTTTCCCTGTTTAGTCATGTTAGCTGTGAATGGAACAGAAACTGCGAAAAAGATCTGGCCAGATACTGCTCTCTTTGGAGGCAATGACAAGTATTCATGGCAAAAAAGATGCCATGTAGCCTCTCAGCTAAGCTTTATAGTATTTGGGCAACAGACACTAGCACCCCATGCTGGGGACCACAGTGGGAAGGAATGGAGAAACCAAACTGTCTTTGTGCTCAGCATTCAGGACTGGTCCATAACAGTAGCAAGAGAAAACCAGGGTCTGTTTAACGTGGCTTATCTGTATTGACTATAGATCTTGCTGAAGGCGAGTGATTCTTCTTTACTATCACATGGCTGAATTCCCTCTTCAGGAAGCTATGGAGGAGCATAGGGTACATGTGCATGTGCAGAGTCACTTTTCCTCAGCCTTGAGTAATCACATAATGCTTGAAATATCACCAAGAAACAATTAACCTTGACAAGCTTCTTACGGAATTTCTACTTGCTTTCTTTTTTCTCATTAATACTGTTTTTTCCCTTCTTTTTAATCCTTAGGATCTTCTGCCTTTCATTTCAGGTCATCCTAAATCAAAACCAGAGCTTTCTTTAGGCATTCTATACTTATACCATGAATCAGATTTCCTTTTCTACTCTAACAAGACCCTGGGAAGGTTTTACTCAGAGAGAGAGACTTCATTAGCACAAAAGCAGAATTTTGCTGCTGCTCTAATGAAGCAGAAGATGCCAACATGACTGCTCAAGGGGGAGGGTTCACTGTGCTTTTCTGCAGTGTGACTACACTGGACGAACAGTTCTGTAAGATGTTGCTAAACTGGCAGAAGATTCTTGACATGAATCTAAATTTCCAAAGCCGTGTGGATGAATTGCAGTCTGGGTTCCATATAGCTACTGGGTCAAGAAAGAGACCAAATGCTCATATTCACCCTCATCATGCCCATTCACGCACTTCTCATGTTCCATGCCTCTGTTGTTGCTGCCGCTGGACATGCACTTTGTTCCTCCAGCACTAGGGCCACACCTTTTTCTACTTCTGCTGCCTTGCAACTCACTGTGTGGGATATGACCCTGCTGTGACTTCTAGCAGAACAGAAAGCGGGACAACACTGGCACCTTTATGCTTGCTTATTGGTCAAGTCTTTTCGCTCTCTGCTAGGATAAGTACTCAGAAGTACTCGATCTGAAGGATGAGTACCTTCCTTAGAACACGCCACATTTGTTTTTGTTTGAAAAACCATCAATGTGCTTTCTCAGAATATTACAAATGATAATAAAATATTGCCTGACTTATGAAAGCTGTGTAGATACCCCACTGTATTGAAACAGTGTGAACTAATGGCTTTAGGCACCTGGTAACTCTATCTTGGAAGTAGAACAGATTCATCCAATACGCCAAAGAAGCATCAAAACCTCCGTAGGAGACCGGTTTGAGGGTCCTCAAGTGGAGAGAGGGAGACCTCCTGAAACAACATTGTTAACCTGCTGTGTTGTAACAGATGTTCAACATACTTCACTTTTGTGTTTGTGTTTCATTTGTTGTT
>NW_008804216.1:0-2064 GCF_000699145.1 Aptenodytes forsteri
ATTAAAAGGGGAGCAACCTAAGCCAAACTACGTCATATTTATCCCACGCTAGAAACACAACAACAGCTACCATGGCTCGGAAGAACTGCTGAGTTCGTGTATGTAGTCATGTCTGGATGGGTGGACGTATATCCGGTAACTCAAGGGAAGCAGACCACGTATTTCTTTAAACTGCTGTTTTGGCCCTGCAGAGGGAAATGACCAGTTCTTTGACAGCTGGGTCACAAAAGTCAAAGTACTGTCCTTGTACTGCATGTACCAATTTACTTTTCCCTCTCTTTCAAAAATCTGCAATTTGCTTTGTGATCATGACTGTTTTCAGAGGCCAGGAACCTCCGACCACTGTCAAAACGACATCCACAGGCAGCCCTGAGAGCACAGGTCTCAGCCAGGCTTTGGCTCGTAAAACCCTAAGCTGTTTTAAGTCCAGAATCAAACCCATTTCAAAGCCATTTAACAGCGCTGATGTAACTAAAACATGTGTACAAAATCTGCTAGTCTTTCACTCGGAGCTGGCACACGCTGAAAGGAGCAGCTGTGATCTTGTGTAGTCTTTGTGATACTGCGTGTATTCCAATGATGTTGGGATAAACATAAAGAAGAAGAAGAAGAAGGAAAAAAAAGATAAAAGCAGTTTATTCGTAAGATTAAGCAACTGGGACCTCTAAAAATATCCTTTGTATAGCAGGGCTCATGGAGTTCTTTTTCTTAAAAAAGGAGGCAAAGCAGGCTGAACTCACTAGGCAGAGCGAGTGTGTGGGGCATCGCTGCTTTATCTTGTGCACCAGGAATCAAGTCGTGCTACCTGTATTTTTACACATCAGATCTCCTAGATGTCTACCTGTTACAGGTCCAGATTCTTATCACATTCGCAAGCCGAGTGTTTCTCTGACAATCTGGGGAATAGTTGAATACCTAAATGGCTTGTAGCACTACCTGAGTGCAAGAGGTACAAATCTTACAGACCGTCCACTGGGCCAGGCAAGCAAGAAAACCCGTGAGGGGATGTTTTTATTCTGAGTCCCGGTAGTCAGGAGGCTAAGAAGGATGTGAGCATCGGGAATGCCATTGCAACTTTTTTTCCATGCAGGAGATAAGTAATTTAAGTGTCTAAAACAGAGCGATGGATTTCATCAGGTTGAAAAACACCTGGAATAGGTGTCTTAGTGCTGCAGTGGATAAGCCACTTCAAACAATTTTTATAAGCAACTGCAGCGATATAGTTGGCCATGGCATTCTTTGTATTCGGCGGTGCAATTCTGCTGAATTTAGTGTTAGTGGTTTTTCTTGCTCTCGCTCCTCATCATTCAAGGGCAATTTTGGAAGTGAGAAATTTTATCTGCTTTAATTCCTTCTCTATAGTAAAACATTTTGCTACACAAATATTGCCTTCAGCTACACAAATCAAATATTGTCTTCAGCAGAACTCAGCTTTCCCTATGGTTGTGTATGTAATAACTACCTCTGCTGAGTGGATGTGCCCAGTTGGCCAAGGTCACCAGGCGGAGACGTCCGCAGGCAGGCAGCAGAAGGCAGCTCCCGGTGCTCAGGGGAGGGTGCAGGACAAACAGCTTTCTGCGCTGGGACTGCAGTGCTCGGGTGAAGAAAAATCCATCACGGGTTAATAATTCCAAAGATGCACAACACAAACTTCTGCTGTCAGCTGTCGTAAGGGGTTTTTCAGTCGTTAAAATTACCCTTTTCTTGAGGTTTGCGGGGACCGTCCAGCAACAGTAGCAACAGAAAAGGCGATCGAAATCCACTGTTCCGTTCATGAATTTTATGTCCAACAAGCCGAAGGGAGAAGATTGAATTGCACAGTCTGCTGCTGATCTGAAGAACTGCTCAATTTTCTAGATCCCTCTTATTAATTACCTGGCGGTCACGTTCAGATGCTGCACCAAATACGTTTCTGAAGAGCATGAGCAACTTCAAACACTTGTTGGGCACCACTCTTTTTGATCCTTTCCCACTTGAATGTGCCTTCAATTCTTGAACCTCACTTTAAAATATCCTAAAACATGATGGTCTAAGGCACCCAAAGGGATTTGGTGTAAAGTGTCT
>NW_008804217.1:0-2064 GCF_000699145.1 Aptenodytes forsteri
GTTCACTTGCCTGAAGCGAAGTAGCGCACTAAATGGTTTGAAACCTGGTTTGACTGTAGTTCTCAAATAGGAATTGCATGGGGAATATCAAGAAAGTATTTCTAGTAGTATCTTTCTTTTAGTCTTAGTATTTTTTGTGGTGACATAGCAGAATAGACTGAGTTGAAGTCATGGGAAAATGACTAAATGGTGTGTGATTAAATGTGGGAGGACTGTTTTTGTGCCTAGTTCACCAAACATGAAGTATTTGGAGGTAGAGTTAAACAGTTACCTCAGATGTCCGGTGCTGAGGTAATCTTTGGGTGTACAAAAAACAGAATTTCCTATTGTGCTAATAGCTACTAATAGAACTAGTGCAGTGGTCAAAAATAAAACTAACTTTGATCCACTAAGACAAAAGAATAGTTTTAAATAGTAAACTATTAAAATAATAATAAAATAAATAGTTTTAAACAGTGCCAGTAATGTGTATTTGTCAGGTTGCTTTTCAGTTGACAGTGTGAACGTGTTTAAAACTGTTTGAATTTTGTAGATGGCACATGTGAAGATGAGGCACAATCAACTATGCTTTTGTTGTTGCCTGTCTGGTGGATGCGTCTTAATTTTACTCTCCTTGGAAAATGAACTATTATATAACTACTAGTGGTTTTAGCAGCCAGGATGACTTGCACTTTACTTAGTGCAATGGCAGTAAGTAATCCCTGTATTTGTAAAAATTAAAGGTTTGCTTTCTGTCCCCCATTTTTGCTGGTTACAACTTAATTGATTCTAGAGGTGAAATTAGAGGTGATTTTTTTTTTTATTCCTTCTGTACTATGCAGAATGCTTACACAGCCAGCTTTTTTCTTTGTCCTGTGCTGGTCTCAGCTGCTGGGACTGCTGAGCTACTTTTAATTGTGTGGAGAGAGAATTTGGAGCATGGATGGAGAACTACTGCAGTGAGGGGAAATGGGACAAGTGGAAGCAAAAGCTGTTTCCTTAGCTGAGGAGAACAGAGTAAAAATTGCAGGAGCAGGCATAACTGTTAAAGAGGTAGTTAATTTTGTCTCTTACTTCGCTTGTATATGTGTCAGCTAATAACACTTGATGTTTTCTGATAGATTAATGAAAGAAGTTCTTTGAGCAATGTGGGTGTAGGATAAGATCATGACCTGTATTGTATGCAGCCTGCTAAGAATATCTAGGTTTAGGGGGCGCTCCAGCTAAATTCATGATGAGGGAGCAGAGGAATAACTGGCCACCTCGTTTGTCCCAGGACTATCAGGAATGGTGTGGCTATTTCTCCTAGCCTTGTTACCAGTTACTGCAGACCTGGGCTCCTAGAACGCATGCGGATGGGATGTTGTGACTTGTACCTGTTACCCCAAATAGAAGAAGAATGAGGGCCTTCCTTTACCAAGTTTTATTTTTCTCTATGCATTGGAGACTGCAGTACACCCAGTGTTGCCGTGAGCATCATGTGAAAAGTCAGAATGCATCCAGAGGAGCCTAGCTGCCTCTAGCTGAAGAGGAGTTGTCTTGCTGAAAGGTCAATAACGCATGTTCTCAGGCAAGGCGCTAGTTCTCATTGCTGGAGAATTAACAGAGATTGTCCCCTGCACCACTGGCTACTGAGCACACACATGGAGAAAGGAGAGGGTTTAAACCCCTGTCCTTGCTTGGTACTCTGCCAGTGTTACTCCTAATAAAAAAAAAAAAGAGGGTCTTCCTTCATCAGTAATGGCACCCTTCACGATGATTCTTTAACTTCCATTCCTTCAATTTCTGCTATTCATCCAGAAGTACAGATTTCAGTGCTTTCAGAGTGAATTGTATTAATGGTACCAAGTATGTAGTTTCTGGGTTAATAAAACCTTGCAGAATTTTAACTTGTATTATGAACAGAAAAACAAAAGAAATGAGACTTGACAGGAAAAGCTAATCGCACCATTCCAAGGACACTTCAGAAAACAAAAATTTCATTGATAGACCTCATGGAGAGATTTAACCCCAACAATCTATTGAAAATCATAGATTCATTTAGGTTGAAAAAGACCTTTTAAGATCATTGAGTCCAACCGTAAA
>NW_008804218.1:0-2067 GCF_000699145.1 Aptenodytes forsteri
TTAAAAAAAAAAAAAAAAAAAGTGTGATTTTTCAAGGCAGGCTGCTTATCAGCATGTTAAGAGGTCCTTAGCAGCACAGCAAGCCGTAAGCTAACATGTATGTGGGCAAAATACACAGGATAATTCTTGTGTCTCTCTTTTCAGAAAGGTGACATCACCTGCCAATACTTCCTCTCCACTTTTTAGCACATATTCATCAAGCTAAACGGGATGAAGCTTAAAATAAAAGAGTACACAACGATGACTTAGTCACTAGAGGCTGATTCTCCACTCGAGCCCTTCCCTGGCCTTTGTTCAAAGAAGGGTTTATCTGTCTACATACATTCTCAAGAACAAAGCCTCTGCAATTTAAAGGCAATAAATAAAATTCAGCTCAAGTGCCACTCAACCTGTTCTCCACACTGATATTTTGGTATGAAGATAAATATAAGGGTACTTTCACAAGGGTCAAGTATTTAAGGGCAGTTACTCTACAGCTCTCAGAACAACTGGCTGAAATCTATTAGGTTTCCAGTGATTTATGAAATTCCATTGAAATTTATCATCCTGATTCAACAGACTTTTTCTTCCCTGTTATCCAACCAGTTCAGAACATGTTATTTAAAATTATACATTTCAGTGGCAAAGGAAAGGTGAAGCTCCTGAAGCATATGTAGGTATGTGCACACGTTTGTGTAAATAATAGTTAAAATCAACAGCAAATTGCTGTCAAATTTCCTCTCTGCATCAATATTCACAAGATAAAACCATCTGATGGAAAGCAATCTCCCAGCAGAGAGAGCAGTTATGTAGCCAAAAAGCTAATAAACACGTTTTTCAGAAACACTTATGCATTGAGCAAAGGTATCATGTAGTTACATGCAAATACAGTGGCTCATGGCTGACTCCTATTCAGTTTAAGTACTGCCTCTGAAAGGGTCAGGAATATTTATTTTATAGAACCATTAAAAAAAAAAAAAAATCTTGAAGAGTCCTCAAGTGGTCTCTAGTCCACCACTTAAGGCAGGATCGGCTCAACCTAAATTGCTCCTGACAGATGTTCGTCTCATCTGTCCCAAAAACCTTCCAACGACAAGAGGTTTTCGTAACCTCCATAGGCAGTCTACACAAGCGATAATTTTACCCTCACAGTTACAAAGATCCGAAATGTCTAACCTAGTCCACCCTTTCTCAGTATAAGCCTGCTGCTTCTTGTCCCATCCGAAACAGGCATGAAAAACACTTCATTCCTTTCCCTTCGAAGGTTCCATTTACATAATTGAAGGCTGCTGTCATGTCTCAGCTGATTACATCTTCTCTGGACTTCTTAACGGGAGAGTTGCCTTCTGCAAAGCTGGACCTTTTGGAACGTCCTCTCAGAGCTGGGGGCCAAAATCATTAGCCTCCTTTGAAAACGTTGGACCCGAAGTATTGTAGTATTAAAAAAAACTGTATCTCCCTATCTCATAAAGCCAGAATGGCAAGAAACCTAAGGAACTTGCTCTACCGCTCCACAGGGAAAATTACTGCAGGGTCTCCACTGGTAATCAACTTTTGCTTTGAATATTTGATGGCAACCCATCCAAGACTTTGTACCTTTCCATTTCAAGTGGAATCAAAACTTTCAGACAGAGTCAAATCCCAGAAAACCAGGTCAAACTTCCTTCAATAAATGAAACAAATTCCAGACATCAGATCAAAAGTGAGCTTCAGGACACAGACTCTAGCACTGTAACAGCCAGCAAACCTGCATGTAGCATCTGAAACCTTTATTTCACTGCAGTTCTAACAGAAGCAGACACATTAACAAGATGCAGGGGGGATTCTTTAAACCAGAATATCATTAAACATATACACAGTATGTACCTAAGTATTTCTAGAACACACGTATAAAATGTCACATGTCATTATTTAAAAAACAAACAAACAAACAACCATCTTCAAACTTCCCTCTTACTTGTGGCTAGCCAACACAATTTGGTGCATTAGCCTGCCCATGCAACACTTATTTTCTCCCCAGGCTTTGGGCAATAAAATTGTTTCTTAGTCTCCCCATTTTACATTCTAGGCAAAAACGTGTCCAGCTGG
>NW_008804219.1:0-2069 GCF_000699145.1 Aptenodytes forsteri
TCAAGTAGGAGGGCAACTAAGAATGCTGAGCAGGTGTCATAGGAGTGCCAAAACAGGGATAAGAGAAGGGCAGAGGAGGCAAAGTTTGAACAGTCCCTTTCCCCTGAAAATACTGTTTGAGCAATCGCACGAGGACTGTTCTGCCAGGGAGGGATGGTGTTAGTTCCCTGGGCCTCACGGCACAGGTTATTTAGCAGGGACTCACAGGATAGTCCTAACTGTGTTTTGATCCTCAAGACACCTAAGAGACCTTTGACAACGTTTGCAGGGGCTGTTCCACTTGATCAGCCTTGTATATTGCAAATGCTGTCCCTCACTGTTAAATGTACGTGTTCACCGCGGTATGGTAAAATGCCGATTAAAGCAGCGAATTCATTTACAGCTTAGAAGCCTTTGCAGAAGGCTTAATAAAATATCCGTGTTCTTAGCGAGACAGAGAAGAGGGAGAAGTATTTTGAGGTGAAAGCGGCGTTTATTAAAGACACTGGTTTGGGTTTTGCGAGTGCTGTCAGGAGCGTGTGGATTGCATTAGACAGCAATGTGCTGTGGAAGCATTTGTAACGAACTGCGAACAGTCAGAATTAGAATTTTGCCGTGGTTTTATTTTCACTTTTCTTTTGACGTATTAGGAAGAGAAATATTTTGCAAAATTACCTTTGGTGCTCTGCACCTCCTCAGATTCCCAGGTGCTAAACCCACCCTTTGTCAGTATTAACACTGAAATGGGAAAATACTCGTTTTCCCTAGCGTGAAGCTTAAATCTTTTCAAACGGAGTTCTCTACGCGTGTTTCTACGTGCAGGTTTAAAGCGTTTTGCGTTTGAAAGAGAAAAATAATCCCTTTCTTGTAGGTGCTTCCCAAGCATTCAAAGAGGAGAAGAAGTTAAGCGGATCCCAGCGTGAAGGACCAGGTGGAGCGAAGGTTAACGCAGGATCTGCCCCAGCCAAGCCACCGAGTCCTGTTGCAGAAACATTCAGAGTTATTCAGGGGGCAATGAGCGAAGAGTATGTGAGAGCGACTCAGGGTGTCTTTCAGTTTGAATTATCTGGTAAGACCATCCCGTGTAAAACCTCCACGTGCTCACACTCCTGGCAAAAGGCCCCGGGTGTTTTCAAAGAGGAACACTCGCCTCTTCAGGCTGATCCCGAAACAGACCACCTTTTGTTCTGCTTGTTCTGTGTGCTGCTCCTTCTCGGGACCAACTTCAGCACGCGCAGGAGGCTGCTGCCGCTCCTGGCGTATGCGGGCAGGCTTTGTCACAGCGCTGGCCCTACGGCACGGGGTTAGCATGGCGATCGATAGACGGGGCGCTCGCAGGGTCACGGTGAAAGCACCAGCTCTGTCAGCAACGTGCTGCCTTTGGGCTCTTCTGCCCGCGTCCCCGATGCGTGGTGCTGCGGGGCCTCTGCCAGAGGCTGGCCTTGCCTGCACGCAGAACGCGGGGCGAGTGGTAACCTCTTGCAGAGCGCCGCCAGCGTACGTAGTGTCGTGTGACTGCTCCAAACGGACACGGCAGCGGCCGCCTGACGGGGAGGAGTAGGGAGGGCGCCTTTGCTGCCTCGTCACCTCTTGTCACTGTCTGTTCAGGTGATGACGGAGGCACTTGGTATATTGACCTGAAAACCAAGGGTGGGAGCGCTGGTTTCGGAAAGCCTCCTGTGACGGCTGACGTGGTTATGAGCATGTCGAGTGCCGACTTTGTGAAAATGTTCACAGGTGAGTGACCGGTGCGTTTGCCAGGGCGGACGCGGGTACTGCTGCCCAGAAAACCTTCTGCTGATGGGCGAACAGCCAGCCTCCTCGCTTTGTGATCCTGGGATGGAGGGGCTTTGGGCTTTTTGTGGCTCAAGTGAAGGCGTAGGATAGACCCCCTCGGATTTTTCTGAACTCTTCCGGCCTGCGAACAGGAAGAGCACAAAAGCTTACGCTGCTTTTATGAACTAGGTATTGAAATTTTGGCAGCGAGTGTAGCGTCAGAAAGAACCCAGTCAATCTGTTGGACTTCTGTTCTGCACATCTCTAATCTGGGTTTCCTAAACGTGCACTGCTTTTACTGCAGAACTTGGTAG
>NW_008804220.1:0-2074 GCF_000699145.1 Aptenodytes forsteri
GGAGGGGGGAGAAACAGTACTCCTATACCTTTTTTTATGCCTTTTATTTCATTTGTGATGCTCCAGTGAGCTTTAACTCCTCTGGAGTCTTCTAGTCCTATCTAGACCATAATTTGAACAGAGTAAAATGGTTAATTCAGAAGTAACTGAGATTAATGTTAGAAATGGTAACCTTGTAGAAGGCTTTGATAATATGGATGATGGTGTACTAGAATTGCACCCAGGAATGTACAGTTTGATCTTCAGTTAAATGGCCATGGAACAAGGACCAGTGGAAAAGGAACACAAACACAAAAATGATTCAGAACTGAAACTCAGGTTCACGGCTAATGGTATTTTATTTCTAGAACCTGAAGGGGAATTGAGTCAGATGTTTGGCTTCTGCATCACTTCAGTAGTTAGAAATAAAGAGATATGAAAACCAGCTAATACAGCATAGAAGGTCATATACAAAGCTGGCGCACTAATTGCCAATGATATTCGTGACAGCTACCTTTTGCGCGTGAGAGGCTGACCTTCTGAACATCACAGAGGCATCCAAAGGAGTTTAATGGAGGTATAATCCCAAAACAGCAGAAAAGTGAACCTTAATTTAATGATTCCCCCAACAGAAACAAAAAAAAAAACACCAAACCAAGGAAGGAATCAATAAGTAAAACTTTGCATGTATCAAAAATGACTTTGAAATATTTCACAAACACTGCATCATCTCAGCAGGGTTGTGCTTACGTAAGCAAAGAGAGTAGTTTTGCGGATCAGTGCAGGTGGATGATGTGTTTGATCTTTGTCTTTGTTGTCACTGTTTTCCTTTGGGGATTGTGTGGCTGGGATGCAGGTTCTTCAGCAGATGCACTGATGTGTTTGTTGCCCACTTGCTTGAGCTGTAGTTGAGATGACTGGGTCTGTCATCGAGTTAGAAACCCATGAACGGTTCCCAGGCTGATCCCACCCTGTTTGCCTGAGAACTGTGGCTCAGTTCTCTATTCGTGCATTGTGTATCTCTCATGTATGCTTGCACAAGGCATGACTGCAAAGGCATCCTTCTGTGCTCTAGGCACAGTCTGCATGTGGAAGTAGAAGTTGGCAGTTACCTGGTGTACAATCTTCCATTTAAAAGACGTTTTGGAAGGCCTGGGGGCAAGAGGACACCCTCTGATATCTGAAGATCCTCTTCCTTGGCTGTTTTCCACAGGTGGCATTCAATTCACACCTGTAAAACTGTCAGCATGTAAGCTTTGAGTAGCATTTTGTGGGGAAACACAGGGATATAGACGTCAGGAAATTATAGATGTGAAATTAGATTCAGAAACTGAACTCTTGCATCCCACATAGCAAAAATAATGCAAAGATGACACTTGCACGAGGAAATGGCATGTTATGATTATAAACACACAGGTATCCAGTATAGGAGATGTTGATTAACATTCTGCAGTTACTACAGTTGTTCCCCTGATCCATAAACAAGAACAAATTGAAATAACATTTTTGTAGGTCGGTTGTCATTGATTCCTCTCATGGCTTATAGTTGCTCTGACCCAGAAGAAAAGCAGGATCTGACCAACCAGTCAAACCAGAAAATGCTCAGAGGTTCAAGGATATCACACAGTAGAGCTGGAAAGTATCACTAAGTTCAGAGTTTTGGGGACCACCCAAACTCTTTTTTGGTTTACTCATTTTTGAGAAGAATGGATTCTTGTCATTTAATTCAGCCATTCTAAAGTACTTTTTAACAAATATGTTTCTTTAGCTGAAGAAAAAGCCTACTGACAGTGAAAGGAGAGCCCAAATAATAGTGGCACAAACAAACTTTGTAAAGTATCATAGAAGTACACAGAGGCACACAGTGTGTTTCTCCCTTTCTTTTTCTAATCCTGACCCCATTAAACTGATGGAATAAATCTTATTAACTTTGGTAAGATGAAATTTTGCCAATAGGTAATATATCACTTCCATTACCTTTGGCAGAAAAAAATGGAGCATTTTTCATTGCTATCTTAATCTGATCTGCATTTGCCCTCTTTTCATGGTCTCTGCTAGGCAAAAGATGAATCCGGTAGTATGAGAGTCATGCCTT
>NW_008804221.1:0-2080 GCF_000699145.1 Aptenodytes forsteri
ATTGTAGGTTCGACTCCTGCCTGGCTCGCTTATTTAACTTTTACGCCCCCTCTCGCCTTCCCGGCCCCCGTTTCCCCTGAGGTTCCCACCCGAACCGGGCATGGATAGAGGGAAAATTGGGAAGCTCGGGGGGTGTGTGTGTGGAAAAACAGTTGGAAAGCGGGAGGTGTGGATTTCCTCATTAAGGGATTCGTTTAATTAAGTTGGTACCCACACATCCTGCTCAGCATCCTCGGGAGCTTTCAACTGGGTCAACTCCATCTCCAAAGAGATTTATTTTAAAAAAATCTTGCTTATTATATGGATCTTTCCCAACCCCACCAGGAATCTCCAGCACCCAAGTCTATTCCCAGCATCTTCCAGTTTTCCACTGTCATGCTCTGACTCGGCTGACCCCAGAGGGTGCCTGCTCATCTGGCTCCTGCCGCTGAAACGAGGTAGGTTTGGCTGCTCTGGGGAACGTCCTGGGGAGCTAAAAATCATGTCTAAGTGCTCAGGACGTCAGTCGAGAGAACTGCTGTTAGCTGAGTGATAACTGGATAGATCTGGTGACCCTGAAATCCCACTTAACTCAAGCCAGGTGAAGAGTAGGTACAAATAGAAGCGTGTGTTTATAATATCCAAAATAGATTCACTGACAAGAGTACCTAAGTCAAGAAATAATAAAGTTTCAGATACTAAAAAAAATCAGGAAAGATGCGCTCTCGTTTCCAGGGGTTTCCCACCTATGTGGTCAGCAGGACATCTTGTCCATGCACATGCCACATATCTCAAACTGCATCCATCAGCCAGCACCTCGTCATACAGGAACATTTTCACCATCTCTCCTTGGAAATCCTCCAGGCAGTCTGAAAATTTTCATCCTCATACTCTTAACTCCCCTGAGATTTGTTCTATTTCCCCTTTCTCCAGGAGAAGAGACAGCTTTTGCTTGAAATGCAAACAAACCTTTTCTTACAACACGGGAGCTGAAAAGTTCTTTTCGTTGGAGCAGGTGTCCCCTCCTGTACCCGTCAGGCCATTTAACAACCCCTGATGCATCTGTTTGCCTGCCCGCCACGCTCTGGTGACCCAGTGTATCAGAGTGAAATGTCTTATGAATGGGGTTTATATAATCTCTGGCATCTTCCGTTATTAAGTGCTACAAATGATTGAATAGGATACATGCACACAGCTTGTTATTGGCCCTTGCTGGAGACCAGATACAGAAATAATTAAACACTTGCAGGTGACCGGTCACCAATACTTTGCTCCTAAATGAAGTATTTAGTAAGCTACACTATCATCCAGGCACTGAATAGGCTGTTATTGTAGTAAAAAGCATTTAGTACATTTAAAAACATGAGCATGTCCTAGAAGAGTGGGAAGCCGAGCCAAGCAGTTACATTAATGTTACAGGGCCATAGCTCAAGAGGCAGAATGGTTGTTTAGCATACAGCAAGTCCTGAGATTGGTGCCTACATTTTTCCAGGGTTTGAGTTTAGTTGTTTTGTTTGTTTTTCCTGGCTTGCATTCTGTTTTATTTTTATCTTTTTTTTTCTTTTTCTCTGCATTCCTTTTCACTTATTGGTGATAGACAGTTACACAGAAACGCATGCATGTCAACACTTTCTGGGTGGGTGGGAGAGAAAAAATATCTCGGAGATGGACATGGAGGGGGAAAGGAGATGGTCCCTTCTCCAGAAGAAACTCTGGGTGTGCTTTTATTTTGTGAGCTATCCTTTAGGACAAGGAAAAAGGGGTGCCACTGAATGAGTGAAAAGGAGTGAAGGAGTTTGCATGAACTTCTGCAAAAAGTAGGAGCAGAGACATTTATATAGGAAGGAGTGAATCTTAACCAAGAAAAAAATCAGTCTTGTAGCCCTGGATGGAGTCTGTGCCCTGTCCCACACCGGGGAGTGGCAAAGGGATGCGGTTTTGGACTGTGGATTCAGGTTTGACTCCTAGTTTATGCAAACGCGTACCCGGCGGCCGCGCCCCCGGCCATCACCGAGGGGCCGAAAAAAGTCAAATTCCCCTGGGAGGGGAAAAAAAAGAAAAAAAAAGATTCAGCGTCTCCTTCGAGCCGGAATCGAACCAG
>NW_008804222.1:0-2082 GCF_000699145.1 Aptenodytes forsteri
CAACAACAGATGATTCCTGTCATTTCATGGCTCGAGGAAAAAAATGTGATGAACTGCAGTCACGTATTGAGGGATCAACTGCAAAACTCTCCTATAAACCTAGAACTCATCGGTAGGAAATGAAGGACCTAGGTACATTAGACAAACACAGGATGACTGGGAGTCGCTGACATGATATGGGCCAAGAAAAAGACAGCGGCAAGCAGGCAAAGTATTTCTGAGCCTTAAGGAGATGCTGAAGGTGGTTGTATATGGGAATATTCTCAAGGGAATGAGCTCGCTTAAAAGGCAGATCTGATCAGCTGTGTTCAAAATCAGGTGTACTAAGATTGCAGTTTTAATAGAATTTGTTAATTTGTTTAAAGACAATAAAACAGAACCATTTGTGCTTTTTGTCTGTTCTTTCATTGCTGAGGAGATTTTGTCCATTTTAAATATGTGAAAATAAATCTAAATTAATTTTCTTTCTAGGTTTCTTTCAAGGCGGAAGATAAGCAAAGAAAACAGATTGTTTTGCAGTTAAAAATCTCATGTTGGATGAAGACGTTGGAGCACAATTTTGTATCAGAAATAGCTCTCAAAACCATAGGCCAAAGGGAACCTTCTTAAACTAAAGAGGTATAACATACAGCCATTTTCAAGTTATAATCTTTCTGGGTAAAATGTAAGCGTGGTTTTAACGTGTGCCTCTAGGTGGTGCTAACGTTATTCCAGAGGCCAAAATCGCAGTTTCAAGAAACCTTTCGAATACCAGTGAAAGCATTTTGTGCACAGCTTTTGAGTAGAGGGAGGCACATCTATTCCACAGACCACACATTGGTGATTTGCAACTAAGAAGAATTCACACACTTAATTTCTGGTAAAAGAAACACCCATAAATCTATGTTCAAGTAACATTCAAAGGTCTTGTTCGAACCCACAGAAGCTGATCGTTTCAGAAATGGAGTTAAAACCCCATCTTTAAGCAAACGTTGAATCGAAGAATTGTGGCATGTTGGATATTAGTTTGCTCACTGCTTGGAGCACCGTCTTACACAAGCACTAATCTACTGACTGAGCTTATGTTTATACCATATCACAGCTTGCAATTTTTGTTTTACCTGTACGTAGCATATAGTAGTTCTCATGCTGTAGGATCTGTAACACGAGTCACAGCTCTGTCTACCAACAGTTCTCAAGGCCTTTGGGAAGGCAAGCCTTTGTAAGCCTTTAAGTATTTTGGTGAGAAAGCAAAGCAAAACTTTCTACTGGAAGAGATTTGTGCACAGTTTGCAGAAAATGGAAGGAGCTGGCATTATTTTATGCCTACTGTAAACCAGTATCTGTTCTTTGATATTAAATGAAAGATGATTATTCATCCAGCCATGTTTCCTTTGGACTGTAGCGTAAAATTTCTACATAGTTCAGGATACTTTTTCTTCCTCCTGCCTCATTCACACATACTTCCCCTTGACAGCCTAGGTTGCTTGGCATCCTGATGCTTACTTACAGCTTTTGGATACCAAAAAGCGGGAGCTCACTTCTGAGTCACTGTTGCTGACTGGTAATTTTCTTTTTTAGCATTGCAATTTCTGGTTGAGGCAAAGTCCAGAGACAGGTTGTCCTGTAGCTCACCTCAATGCTTTATTAAATTGAAAGGAAATCTATTCGAAGCAGTGGCTTATTTGTGAGATGATAGGTGGGCTGCGCAGCCTGGTGAGAGAGGAGGCGGCTGGGTGTTAAGGATGGGCCTTAAACTCGCCACGTTCTAGCACCCCAGGAGGCACTTTGTCCTTGGTACTCTGCCTGGTTGAGTGCAGCCGGGACGGGCTGCGAACCCGCTCCCTTCCTGGCATGCATCTCGGTGCAGTGCTGTGCTACATCTGTTTTGGGTCAGGGTGAGCACCAAGTGACCTCATGGATTCTCCTGGGACTTGGAAGTACAGTGATGTCAGGGGAAGTCTTGGTTTCACTGTGGTCAACATAGTAAAACTCCACGAATTTCTCCAAATTTAATGGGAAAGGTAATTTAATAAGAGGTAGCCAACTCTGCTGACCTACCAATTGCATGTGGAAGTCTTTGCATGACTGAAAACTACAGGC
>NW_008804223.1:0-2092 GCF_000699145.1 Aptenodytes forsteri
GGCCACGCACAGCATGCCATGCAGACCCCGGTCGTAGAAAAGAAAAGAAAGAGTGCCCCCGTTTCAGTCATTCAAGCCACTTCAGGATTTTCCTGCAAGACGGCAATTCTGTTCATCATTTCTACGGTCACAGTAAAAGAAGCGCCCATGCGGACTTCTTGCTCGCAGGTGGCTTTCTCACCAGTACCTAGCGGGAGCTGCCTGCAGGTTCCTCGGTTACAATGAGCTGGCTGAATTTATCCTGCAGACCAGGGATTTATGCAGCGCAGCACAGCACGGCACAGGCCTGCGCCTTCTCAGATTAACTGGACAGTGGATCACTCAGTCCTCGAGGTACCACGGTCTTCTGGTCAGCATCACCACACCAGCCTGTCCTCAGGACTTACCTTTTTATCAGGGCCTTGCGGAAGGGACAGCTGTAGTCCTCTGCATTTCCGAGGGTGAATCCTCCCCCTGGTAGCTGCTTTGGCTCACCAAATGCCCACCTCCTGGGGCTCCCCCAAACACTTCCCCCAAGGAACACGTATGCTGTCTTTGTGCCATCCATCCCCCAAAACCTTTAGAAGCAAAAGACTTTGTGCTCGAACACCTCACAGTTGCCATCTGCAGCTGGAGCTGTCAGGAGAGTTGGAAAGGTCACTCCCCACACCTCACCGCTTTGCAGAGGCCTTTGCACACCCAGGCCCCTGTTAGGGTAGGGGCCAGTTGCCCCTGACCGGGATCTAACTGGGCCCTGTCGCAGCCAGAGGCTCAGTGCTCGGAGGAGCCATACAGCTCTGCCAGCACATCCCTGCTCCCCACAGTTTTCCTGAATGCTCTATCGGCCGTGCCCCCAAACTGAAGAAAGGTACCCGCCCAACTTTACCTCAGCCAAGGCACAAAACGAGAGAAAAACTCCCAGCCTTTTGAGAACTCTGACAGAGCTTTCCCAGAAAGAACACCTCCACAAAGACGACTGTCTCCACACGAGGCATTTGGGTGCTCTTTTTATTTCACTTTTACACACAAGGGTCTCCCGGTTTACAGCGGTACAGTTTAGAACTGCAGCACAACACAGCGTGAGGGTTTCCAAATATTCCGTGCCACGCTGCCTTCATTCAAACAATCCGTTATCATACGTGGGGGGACAGTCCTTCTTAAGAGGAACAGGTAAGACAATGCTCAAACACAGTTCGCAGAGTCGAAGGAGAAGGGGCAAAAAGGAGAATGCAAGTGCTCTAACGCAAACCCAGAAAATCGTATCGGGACAGCTTTCCACTCCCATCAGGGAGCCTTGGGATTTGGGAACAACAATGACGACACCAAACTCAGTGGCCCTTTTCCAAGGTCATCTCGATTCTACCTTCACACAAAGTCCTTTGAAGCGACTTGTGGAGTTTTCATACAATCCACCTGAAGACAACGAACACGTTTTCACAACTCTGTACAGTTACAGTCTATGCCAACACCGTTAGCGCTGCTGTATTGCCAAGGCAATCCCAAGGAGACTGCCCGCCCACCCCCCTCTCACGGGACAGAGGAAAATCTTGTTGCGTGTTTGGCTGCTCTCCCCTAGAGAAGATGGGACTGCTGTACTCAAAGGGTCAAAATACCCTTCTTGCCTGCTGAGCTGGAATTGCGTGCATCGCAACGGCTGGATGCGAGCAACTCCCTGCTTCACTGGGCAGCCTTTGTGCAGCATATGCAGACGCACAACGGCTGTCCGGACGGCCACAGTGACCGGGAGGCAAAACACACAGAGCCCACACATCTCAGACAGAGACGTCCAGAACCCAGAGGAGAAAGAGCCCCGTGCTTGCACCGCATTGTAACACAGTACTCACAACTTCCTTGCTTTCCTGACCCGGGAGGTGAGCTACGTGCATTTCAGCAAGCATGTGACTTCTCTCCCCGACCGTGCCGTTGCGTTACAGCACAGAATAAGAGGTCCACGGCCTTGCCTGACAGCAAGTGAGACGAGAACTTAGCCGGGGCCCCTGGAACTAACCCCACTCTCAAAGCATTTCAGAAACGGCTGTGACAGAGCTGAAACATAGTATTGCCTGACCGAGGGAGCCTTTAGTTTCTTTTGTTTGTTTGTTTGTTTGTTTGT
>NW_008804224.1:0-2101 GCF_000699145.1 Aptenodytes forsteri
GTTCTGTCGTGCTTTGGCTGGGATGCTGCCTGCCTCTTCCAGCACCCCGTGCCTGCACGTGCACACGCAGACGCACGCAGTCACACACACGGCCCCCATTGCCTTTTGTACCCACAGCCTTGCCCTGGGGAGAAGCGTCATACATTGGCCTGGGGCTGCAGAGAGGCGCCCGGAGGTGGCCTCTAAGCCCGGTCATTCCTGCATCACGAGGAACCGGAGGATGCCAAGCTGCGTAGCCTAGGGAAGCCTGGACACCTGCAGGGCTCGCAGACGCCCAAGGCTTTCCCCGGCCTCTGCAGGAGCCGGCACACACTTACCCTTCCCGTGCTCTCCCGGGGAGGCGCAGCTCTGCCCGCCCCTCTGATGCCCTCTGCCTTGCAGGGCTTTGGCATCTCTCCTTCTCCTGTAGCCCCTCCTTCTTCAGCTTCTCGGCGTAGGCCTTTCTCAGGAGGTGGGGAGGGCGGTGGGGATCCTCAAACAGGTGGCGACAGGGGCTCTGCAAAGGCAGAAGAGACTCTCCTAAAGCACTGCCACCAATAGCCGGGGCTGCTCCCAAGGCTTCAGCCGAGGCGTGTGACTTGCACAGGCTTGGCTTAGTCTTCAAGGCAGTGGTGCTGACCCCTCGCAGGGAGGTACGGGCACTAAACAGAGTGCCCGTGCCACAGCCAACTGCGCGCTTTGGCCTGGGGCCTTAGGGACAGCTCCCCCCGCAGGGCAACGTGCAGGGCAGCGGGCAGACAGAAGACCCCTGCCTGGCCAATTGGCCACCGCACCGCTGCCGTGCCCGTGCCGGGAGACCCTCCCTGCTCCCCTCCCAGGGAGCGGGGAGGGGAAGTGCCCTTTTCCTGGGGGCTGTGAAGTGCGTGCCATACCTGGCCTCGCTCCGTGTTCCGCCCCGTTCTGTTGGCATGGTACTGGCGCCACACTTCCGCTTCCACCTCTTGGCGCTTGGATGCCATCAGCAGCCGGAGCCGTTTTTCTTCCCTCTCAGTGCGGAGGGACCTCGTTCCCTGGAGGCCACGCACACACAACACATGCAGCGTTAGTCTCCTCGGGCTTGGGCTGGGCAGGAGGGCAGGGACGGTGGGCAGCTCTTGCTGCCTCTTCTGCCCCGGCCCAGGGCCCGAAATGTGACACAGGGCTGGCAAATCCCTAGGGCGTACCGTTCCTGAGGGCTGCGGAACACACGCAGGGAGCTCCAACGACGGCCGAGCTGGAGGTCTGGGCTGCTTCAGCTCCTCCTGGGGCTGGATTACTGGCAGGAATCTAAAGAGGCACGGCAGGCTGAGCTTGTGGGAGCCCAGTCTGAGACGGCTGCTCCGGGCCGGGCTCGCAGCCTGCCCCCCGGCTCCGGCACCAGCAGGCGGTTCGGCAGGAGGACCACGTGTCCAGCAGGACAACGTTGCCAGGGCCTTTCGGCATCGGCACAGGCACCCCCCCGGCCAAGGGAAACGTCTCGCTCGCACGACAGCAAGGGCACGGTGTGCCCCCGCGCCCCCAGCCACACCGCTCCTCCAGGAGGCTCACCTGGCTCGGCCAGCTTCCTTGGCTTTAGCCCGCTCGCCTGCCTTCTTCGCCAGCTGCCTGGCTAGAGAAACCCTCCGCTGAGCCAGGAACACCGGATCCAGCACGCTCACTGCAAGCGGGAGGCAAGAGAACAGCACAACAGCGTCTTTGGGACCCTGCGGGCCAGAGAGGAGCACCCACAGCCCCCTGCCAGCACTCAGCTGGGACATTACCTCTGCGGGCACCCCCGCCCCAAGGCGCCGACTCTCTCCTGGGCTTCAGAGAAATCGCAGGGGCCGATGCTTGGTGGGGGGTCTCAGCTGCAAGCCTGGAAACAAGAAGGCACCAGGTGGGCAAAAGGGCTCCACGCTCCCTTGGGGGCTGACGCTAATAAGCTGCTGGCAGGCATCTTTGGGAGCCACTGCCAAGTCCTTGGGGGACGCAACTCTCTGTGGGACCTGAGGGGCCCCACGGTCTCCATCAGCCTCTGCCGGTGCTTCCCTCGCCTTCCTGCCAGAAAGCTGATCGTCCTGGCACCAGCCCTCCTTGCTGCCCCCACAGACCCTCCCGCCTCTCTCGCTCTCTCGAGTGAGGG
>NW_008804225.1:0-2103 GCF_000699145.1 Aptenodytes forsteri
ATATGAACGGCTTCCGGGAATGACTGGTTTTAGTCTTTGAATTTCTTGTGGGCAGGTAATTTATGAAAAGATCCGGTGGGCTGTGGGGAACCCCCCAGGTTTTTGGGCAGGGCACCCTCAGGGGAAAAGTCTATACGTTTCCTCATTCCCCTGGTGCTACTGCGTTTTGAATCTGCTTGGTGGACAATATGCGGGGCACTTGCGCTCATCGGCACGATTCCTTGGATGGGTAGGCCGTGTGCTGTGGACTGGAGAGAGGTCTGTGGTTGAGAGCTGCGAGAGGAGACTGGACCTGGGAGATCCGTGTTATCTTCTTTGTGGAGAACACTGTCTGCACGTGCTGCATATGCATCCCGTTCCTGTGCTCTGCGTGTGATGTATCTTTTCTATTTGGAAAGCGTGGGAGTGAAAGCAAGGAAGTGAAGAAGCTGGCCAAGATGAAATGCCGATCAGAAGCGCTTCTGGACGAAATGCGGGGAAGGAACGTCGCACTGGAGGAAGAATGTACCAGGCATGGCTTTTTAGTGCTTTAAAGAAATATCACGTTGTGTAGAAGTCAAGCTTTACTGAACTCTAATGTAAAAGCATGTACATAACCGTTTGTGAGCAAATTCAAGTCTCGCATTCCATCTTGCAAGGGGCTTCTGTGCTTGAGCCTATGGTTTTAAAAAGCTGCAAAAGGCCTTGCAAATGCAGGCTGCCGGCAGTTCTGGGAGGGAGGGAAGGAAGTCTCGTCTTCCTCCGTTCAGGTAAACTTTGGGCCCTCCAAGTGACGTGTGGCACTGGAGGGCTGGCTGTTGTCAGCAATTCTTGGCCTGTCGAGCATGTTACAGATGAAGCACGCCACGGCTGTGCCGCTTACATAAGAGTACGTGAAAAAGGCCGACCGTTGCTTCGCTTCACGCTTCCCTTACTAATTTGCTGTGCAGGTTGAAGATGCTTCTGGAGGGACTTCGGACAAAGCTGATGGCATATGCGGGGAGAAAGAGAGAGTCCCAGCTCAGTTCCCGGGGGGAGATGGAGAACAGCTGTTCTGAGGTGGCCAACAAAGTTGGTAAACAAAGAAGAAAGGTGAGCTCTGGTTTGTTTGGTGGATTTGAGGTGATTATTTTTTTCTGCTGGAACCCGTACGATTCTTTTCCTATACTTTTTTTCCGTGTTGCTAATTATCTGTTGGCTGTATTTTGCAATTGATTGACTTCTCTCGAGGCTCCTGCTGCTGCTGTAGCAGTAGATGGTGATGATGGTGATGAACACGGAGGTAGTTACCGTGATGGGTAAAAACCATGAGCCAGGAGTCCCAGCAGGGCTGCTGAGCTCAATGGCCTCACCGACCAGGACGCGGTCCCAGGGGCCCCGAGCGAGAAGAAGCGGAGCTGGTCACCGTACATCAAGATTTTAATACATTTTAATACTCTGTCAGCAGGTGACGAATGCAGTCTCGACGGACCCCCACCTTACGGATTGCCACAGAAGTGGGTAACTTGAGAGCTCTCTCTTTGAGTTCCTTTTGTTTTGCTGCCTACAAGTTGGTGACATTTCCCAACAGCTGGAGATGCAGTCAAAAAAACGCCTGCAGCGGGCAAGATAAAACCAGGACCTGCGAGAACAGTTGTCCACTCCGCGTGGGACTCGGGAAGAACCAGGGCAGAACCAGGGCTTAACCCCAGAAGCCGTTGGGAGACTAGCATGGTGGGTCACAGCCAACTACAGCAGTCTAAAAGAGAGACGGGAGAAAGAGCTGGCCAAGAAATAAGGCAAAAACCGCAAGAAGTTGATCCCTATGTCCATGTAACGCAATTTTCCACGTGCGTCTGTAGCCCAAAGGCTGTAAGTTTGTTGTCGACACGTTTGAGTGTTTGGTTTTCGGTATCTGGATCTGCGCGTTAGTGCTGTGCTTCCAGGACCCACCTTCCAGCGCCGCCTTTGGCCCAGCCTGCTGTAAAACTAACACACAGCCTTTTCTTTTCCTGCCCTTCCACAGTCACAGCTGAACCTCCAACACGGTTAGCGATGAGAAGATGCTGGAGCAGAGGAAGTGCCAGTGCCAGAAAACAGAGTGCTCACAGGGAGATGAATGAAGCCTGGAAACCTTTGCCTTCC